>NC_081547.1:27414738-27496494 GCF_901000735.1 Corylus avellana
AATTACCCTCTCAATAAGGTAAATTGGGACCACATTATGATAATCCCATATGGGAAATTCCCCTAATCAAGAACTCCCATCTGTTTCCCGCAATCATAATGGAGCCCATTTGTTTAAGACCCTTGCATTGGATGGCTAACATCGATCCTTGATCGCCAATGCAGTTTTTCACTCTACGTGGATTGACCATTCGCCTTCACCATCATCTAAAACTTCTTCTTATATATTAAAAACTTAATTTTCTTTCAAATTGCATTTAAAAAATTAATTTAATTTACTCTATTAAACAAGTGATTCTCATATCAGAAAATAACATAGAGATATTAATTTCATGGTCCAAGCTAGAAGAAGAAGTGGTTGCCTGGCTTTGATTACCTGGGTTGAGAGAGAAAGGGAGAGGATCGGACAACCCAAAAGTCTTCTCAGTACAGTTGTTTCCTTCCAAAAGCAACAATATATATTGCCTTTAATCATTTCATGGGCAAGAAGTTTCAGAGGTCCTGAGAAGACCAACCAAAAAAGAGAGAGGGGCCACAATGGGGTTCTGTCTGTCTAATTTCATGTCCTTTGGGAGATATGGTTAATGGTTTGCTTTTATTTGTCATCCTTTCTTTATTAAAGCTTAAGAGAATTTTCTTGTGTTGGACAAATAAGAATTCCCAGATTCTAATTAATGTATGTGCTTGTCCACAATCATGCCTACAAATCAAAACTATAGCACTTGGTAAAGGTTATATATTAATATATATTTTTACTATTTATGCTTTCAAAAAAATATGATATTGTTTATACCCAAATTTTATAAAGAAAAAAACAAATCAAATTTAGTCCTTAGGTTTTCACGCGAGACGCAAATATAATTCTTGGGTTTTCAGTTTCAATACCCTTAGATTTTTCTTTGATTAGGTCATTCAGTCAATTTATTAATATCATGTGACTCTCGTTTGACATGTCTCGTGCCAATTGTATGTGCCATATGGCAAAGTTGGCCGGAAAGCTTATTTTTTTTAAATGTTTTATTAAAGTTCAAGGACCAAATTATCGAAATTGAGAATCTAGGGATTAAGTCAAAATTGCATGAAAACTTATGGATTAAATTCAATTTTTCCCCAGATTTTAAAATTTGTTCTATCAATTTCTGGCACCAAAATTGATTGGTAAGTTGGTTGCTAAGGTTCTAACAACATTAATTAGCTCGGATCAATTGGGAACTTTAAGTAAGCTTATGTCTAAATCTACTTAATTGACACGATACCTACCCATAATCATCTATCAAACGTGCAAAAAACAGCTTTAACTGCCGAAAAATACTGCATAATTTGCCTGCATTTTCGGGTAAAACAAGAAATTGTTTGTACAAAGCATAAATGTGAATTAGGAGCTTATTTTTTTCAACACATGCAAATTTGGCTTATTTCCCGTGAAAAAAAATTACTAGAAATCTCTTATACAAAAATTAACGGTAAAGATTGTAAAATTTCCTTTAAGGCAATTCGGTAATTTTTTCACTGAGGATATTAAATTAATTAGCTAGCTTTCAACATTAGTTTTGAACGTGGTCTTCCTCAAGAAGCCATAATATTTTGAACCAAAAAAATAAAAAAATAAAAAAATAAAAAAAATCAACTACTAAAGGGAAAACGTAAATTTCTTTTAAGAAACATCATGATTGGAATTATATGTTGTAGATGGAGAAATGGCGGAGAAAGCAGCTTTTGCTGTTGTTGTACAGGTAGGTTAGGTCTGCATGATTATCATGCTAACTATACTTATCACAGATCTAATTGCTTTATTTCTAATTTTCCTTTAGCAACGATTCTTGATCAGCAAACTATGTTATATATATATAGCTAGTGGGGAATTAATGAGTATAATTTCATCTTATTTCACTGTCATTGCGTTAATATAATGCAATGTGTTGGACGTGGATCAGTCCACCCACCAGTGGATCAAATTATGAAGAGTCACTTGATTATTTATTAGTTCTGAAAATCCCATGCAAAAGGGCAAAAAAGAAGTAGAAGAAAAAAATCATAATTTAGTTCTTGGAAGCTTATTTTTAAAAAAATTCGTCAAATCCAAGGAGTACTCATCTATTCTCACATTATATCAGCCTACAGCTTTTAACTTTTGCTCTGTTGAGTACATGCACTTACTTTGGTCTAGCTAGTCAAAAGTTTAATTCGCTAGCCCATAGTTTTGAATTAGTACTATAGCACTCAACAATGCAAAATAAACTATAAATAAAATAATAATAAAAATAAAATAAAATAACCACTAATAAGGGTGATAGTTGAATGGTCTTAAGGGAATTTCCATAAGATTTCTTTTTTTTTTTTTTGAGCAAATTTCCATAAGATTGGGCATGCACTAGGGCCTGAGTTCAACTCCCACAATGGGAATCCTTTAGCCTATTAGTGTTAGTCACCTTGAGTCTCATTAATGCCATGGTGAAGCGGGTGTTAAGCTATGGCTCTGTTGGTCTTGAGGGTCCTGCAGTTCCCACCGTCTAGGTCCCTCCTGAGCGACGCCCCACTGGTTGGTACTACTATGGTCATATCTAAGTAGGATAACTACAATTGGTCTCCCCCTCCAACCCTTTTTAATTAAAAATAAAAAATAAAAAATCGTTTGATTCTCACCCCTTTAAATTTTTTATTTCTCTTTTCTCCTTTGGTTCTCTCTTTTAGAGACTTTCTTTGTACTCTCTCTCTCTCTCTCTCTCTGCACGTACATAGAAGCCCTTCAAGACTTCACCACCACTGTTTTATATCGCGCTACGTACCTTAGTTCCATCACCTGCTCAGGGATGGAGCCAGAGCTTGAGTTAGGTAGTGGTCAATAGGCAAAAAAAAAAATTTACCTTCAAGATTGTGTGTTGGATTAGTGGGAATAGATGAATTTTTGAAAATATGAGCTTCTCTATAAACAAAATTCAATGCCACCAAAGAGTTAATTGTGAACATCATAACATTGAACACCTCGTTCAATAGGCCCCAAATTTCTGGGAGGTGAAGACAATCGAGAGAGTGCTAGATATGATTTGGAATAACATTGCACGTGACATCATAATTAAACTGATGAGACAAAATTAGTAACGAGGCATATATTATCATCAAATTACCACAAATATGACCTACATAAACTAGAATTGGCCGTGTTAAATGCAACGTTTGTTACATCAAGATATTTGATGATAAAAACAAATGAATAAAAAGTCGCAATTAAGTGAATAATTTTCTCCAAGTATGGTTATTGCAGCCCTACAGTACCCACATCCTCCATTTCAATCTCATCCAACGTATCTACATGCGCCATGACCTGATCATCAACACGAGCACACAAAAATCGAATATTAATTACGACACTTTTACTTGTTTTCTTTTTTATTTGATGGAATATATATATATTTTTTTTTGGGGGGGGGGGGGGGTTTACTTACTTGGGTCTTGGGTGGTCAGGACTCCGGTGTGAGCGAAATCACAGTTGTAATCGTGGCGACCAGACTTCTGATAGAAGGCATTCATGACGTATGATGCGTGGGAGGCAACGGCATTGGGTTGGAAGCAGGCTCCACCAGCTTGTATGGGCTTGCAATCCACACCTGAGCTGCAGGCGTAGTCTATGTTTGACTGTAGCGCTGCATTGCTAGCGCCTGGCTTTGGTACACACCACTTCTTGCCTGATACGGGTGTGGGTCTGGGCCTTGGTCTATTTTGACCCGACTGGTATAATACGAAGAATAATGACAAAGATTAATTAAATATTGAGAATCAAAAATTAATACAATAACGAATAAAAGACAACTAGTTTGAAGTAACCAATTAGCATGTGATCCCTTAATTTCCAAAGCAATTTAATATATACTTAACACCACAAGATCTGCTCACCCGCAAAAGCAGAGGAAAAGAAAAGACAACTACAAGAAGGCGCCATGATCGGATCAAAATTTAAAAACACGTGCGTACTCACTCTAAGCATGTGCCAAATCAATTAGAAAAGATTTGCACAAATTCTCATCTTGTCAGAGCCAAGTCCAATCAACACGCCGGGTGCGATTGTGACCTACAAACTAGAGATTAGATCGGGTGGCCGCAACTACTAAATCTTCCTGGTCAAGAATAGTTGCGACCGTTCCGATAGCTAGTAGGGCGAACACTCTTTAGAGGTTTGAAGAGGATGACCCACCATCCCCTTCCCTCCAAAGGAGTGGTACATGGTTCATGCCCCCACTCCACATTGCAAATAATAACAATTTTGATGTTTCTGCTAGCAATAGGGCAAGGGACAAAAAAATATATATCTCAAAACTTATAAAAAGAAATTCGAATGTGCTTTTAAAATCAATACATTGCTCGTAGTCTTAGTAACGGATATATTCTTTAGAAAAACAAATTCCATTCCTCAAGAAATTAAAAAACAATATTCTTTTCTTTCCTTGTTTATCAGACAAACAACAACAGTTCTACTATAAAAATTATAATAATAATAATTAAAAAAGAAAAAAAAAGAAGTGAATTATATTTCGTACCTGTTCATTGCGCATAATCCCAATGTCATATATCGGAGTGAAATCCGGTCGGAACAAGCCCCAGTTCCTCTCAGCGGTCGGACCCGGCTTAAGGTTCTCATCGAACAACGAGAAAAGGTAGGTCTCGAATCTCCGGTTGGGCATCAACGGCGTGCCTCTACGCGAGCTGACATGATGGACCAAGTGCCCATTAAACGTCGCCGCATGGGCCACGCTACAGGCTTCGTAGCCGTCGCAGTTGGTGGGCCAACCGGTCTCGCCCACGACCAAGCCCACGTCGCCGTACCCGACGCCCTTCATGGCCGAGTGGAGGGCGTCCATCATGGCGTCGAACATGTTGGTGTATGTAATGCCTGTGAACTTGTCGTGGATGCCAGCGTTGCGCTTGAAGAGCGCGTAGTTCGCCATCTTTGGAGAGTAGGCAAAGTAGGGGTAAGGGTTGACCATGAAGGGTGCATTTGTTTCGCGTAGGAATTTCAGCATCGGCGCGAATACGAGCCGGTCGTAGCCTCGCCTGAACCGGCCGAGACTCGGTGGCTCAGAGATTGAGAGAATGCCAAGAGAGTGTGGGGATGTGACCTGGTAATTAAGCCGACAAGAAAAACGCGCTCAAAAGTCAAAAACAAATCAAAGGAAATCTATGTACCCAAAAAAGGGGGAAAAAAACAGAGCCAATTAAAATTATAATAATCTCCAACCTTAATGTCCTTGATTCCGGCGAGAACAAGAGCCTGGTGGAGACTCCTCATCGCAGGGACAAGGCGACTAATGAGGATTTTGTCGGCGGTGGCCATGATTTCATTGCCAACGGCAATATAATTGATCCGTGTCTGCGGGTGGAACGGGGCGATGTGGGTGGCTACCCACTGGCGCGCGTTGGCTAGTACGGCGAGGGCGGGGATCTCACCGTTGCCGACGGTCACAGTGACGAGGATGCCAGTGTTGGCAAATGCGCGGAGGATGTCAGGGTTGGTGTCGAAGATCTTGATGCGGTCGATGATGGTCTGGGTCTTGAGGAAGTTGGCCACTTGAGCCGGCGGCGGAAGGTTGTTTGCCAGAGTGCCGTAGTTGACGCCGATGGAGTGTGCGGTGGCGGTGAGGTAGAGGAAGAGAGTGGAGAGGACGAGGATGGGGTGGGAGAGGGCCATGGTTTTCCGGACTTGGAGACACGGATTGGAAGGAGGGGGTTTCTGGTGTATTTATAGTGGGGAAGAATATAGAAAAATGATTGTGTTATTTCTGTGGGTAATTTTGTTTATCCAACAAAATTAAACCTACTAATCTTTTTTGGATAAGTTCTTGTTCAGAATTAGCAAAGTGCTTCAACCACCCTTCATTAGTTTCATTAATATCACCACGATTTTATGCTCCTTAAATAGTTCTGATTTTTTCTTAGCTTTTTTTTTCTTTCTAGGGTGCTGAGATCTTATAGGGAACTAAGGAGGTAGGATGGTGTATGCAAATACAAGTTCTTCAAACTGGTTTTAGAGTAAATTTCCTTCAACCTATTATAATAAGTGTCAAATGTCATATTTTACATGTTTTAATTAATATTTTTAATAATTATTTTATTGTTATTCTATTAATCTAAAAAGTCAAACATTAATTTTTGATAAACTTTAGCATGTTACATGAGTCATAACACTTGTCACTTACTAAAATATGTCGAAAAGAAATTTTTTGAAATTTGTATCCAAATCTAACATTATCAGTTTATCATTAATTGTTTTTGATAATAACTAATTTAAGGGTAGATTAATAATACGAGATTAGCATAGTAAAATAATGATTGCCGTATATCATAAATCTTTTATAAAATTCAATGGGCCAAACCTAATTAGTAAGTAAGTAACAACAATGGATTCGAATCGAAAACTTTCGCAATCGGACACAGGATAACTTGATTATTAATTAGTTAGCGGTTTCTTTCACGTCTCGAATCAACTTGTCGTGTTTACGTGGCGCTTGGACAAAGCTTCCGAGTCAAAGGTTCAAAGCTGACAAGAGTCCGACGCTGAGCTCCCGCTAAAATAAAACTTCCGCTTCACCGATTCTTTCTGGTATGATCCACGCGCTGTAAACACGAGAATGGCCCTTCGACTTTGGCGTGTGAACCCGACCACCTCTTTCAGGTTGGGCGGCGATCACGCACGCGCTTTTCTTTTAAAGGAAAAATAAAGAAAAGTGACTGGCCCGTGTTTTAGCGCGTTTTACGCGGGTTCTGAAGGTTCGGGCGGCACAGAGCCTCATAGAGAGAGAGAGAGAGAGAGAGAGAAAGTCCAGCCCGCCGCATATTTTGCTGTAAAGGTTTAGAAATTGTGGGTTGGCTCACTTGGCTGTATACAGTGTAAATATCCAATTGTCATGATTAAATAGTTTGTGATTTTACAGCCGTTGGATCATTGGAAGGTGTCTATGCTTAGACTCACGATTATGGTCCTAAACGGAAAGCCCATCAAATCTTTACAAGACAATCTATTGCGTCTGAATTTTTGTAAGAACATCGCAAGCATGCCCAATTTATTATTATTATTTTTTTTTAATGAGTATAATTGTATTTTAATAAAATAATAATTAACAAAAAATATTTTTTCTCGAAAACTCTTCTTTAAATTTTAGAAAATTGTTTTCATTTTTTAAAATATTAAACATTTTTTAAGTTTGACCATCTCATTTTTAAATCAACAAACACAAATAGAACGCCCCTAAAAACCCCACCTGAACTTCACCAAGCCACTGCCGAGATCTGGTCAGAAATTACCGATTCACCGCGATGTATGGGATATTGGTATTTCCTTTTTATTTTATTTTTGGTTATAATTGTTCGAATTAAATAACACTTTCTTTTCTTTTTTTTTTCTCAATAAATAATGGTTTCGCCTTTCGAGTATTTGAGAATCATGAAGTCACCAAGTGAATTCACACGAATGAATAAGTCCAAAGGCCCTTAACCGTTGCTGCAACAAAATCCAAAACTGGCAGATATGCAAGCCTTACTTGGGCCTATGATCCGGAGAATGACAAAAGTAAAAAGCTGCCTAATTTGTTTTATTTTCATATATACCTTCTTTTTCTTTATTTGCCACCCTTACGTTACGTTTACGTGCATGGGCATCAAATTCAGTTCATCTTTTGCACCGTACGTTTTTTTACTTTTTCTTTTGGGGGCATTATTAGGATTCTCTACAATTTTTTTTTTTTTTTTAAAAAAAAAAAAATTAAATTTTAAAATTATGTGAATTCAGGCCTTTTTTAAACGTCTAAGCGATTTGAAATGAAACCGTCAAAAAATAACTATAGTACCCTAAGCATTTTCATTACAAAAAAGTGTTGTATATAGTACATATAATGAGAATATAAATACTATCTTATCTCATGACTAATATATTCAATAACGCCTCTTCTCTCACCCTAATCTCGATCTCCTACTCAAATCTGCAAAGATTGATGTTGCGCCGACATAGTCCCTTATCCAATAAGCACTTACTCGTATCGGATTCAGATACAGAATCTGATACTCCAAGCTATGGCGTCTACGACTCTGAGACACTAAAGCAAAATAAAAGGGGATGTCAAAAAAGGAAGACGAATAATAAAGAAAATTTTGTCGACGAAGAAAGTAGCCGAAATGTGAAGGCTTCGAAGGAAGATCCAGGTTTAAAGTTGCTAATTACTATCATTTACTTGCTATATATATATATATACTTTTAAAGCTTACTCTTTCCATTTGTACACCATATTCAGTAAATGTTACTTGTATTCCAAGGTAAAAATATTAAATTTCTAATGAAGAAATTTTTTATGGGATTAATTGAAAACTAACGTTGCTTCTTAAATAATTATTTTAAGATTGTTTCATAATATGCAGATAATTCATCATTAATATTGGTGGAGCAGGCAAAAAGGTATCAAGAAAACATGAAACAAATTCCAATCCCTACAAGTCGTGGGTCGTGGTCAGATATTGATGATGATGATGATGATGATCTGTTCATCACATGGGAGGGATTAGTGAAATCCATGAAGCTGTTGTACGGACAGTCATTGCACTACCTAACCCATGTTCTTGTGAAGCAGTGGGATCGGTCAAGGATTGGTGCCGATGAGGAAGACAAGCCGGTGGACAACATTATTCATCGTCACAAGGCTGAGGGCATCGTTTGGGACGTGGAAGAAGTCCACCGGCGTTGTACCTCTCATCTGCACCTGGCTAAGCTTTGGCTACAAGACCCCGATTATCATGCTTTTGTTGATGATGTCATCCCGCCGTCTTAAGGCGGCTCGGTTACTATAGTCTATATGTTCTGTTATGGAACACGTATCTCAATTCTAATGGCACTACAAAAAAAAAAAAACATGGTTTATAGATGTTTTGTATTGGGATTGTTTTAACAAAACGATCCCATTAGGAGAAGGGAAAAATGTCCCAAAAAAAAAAGTATGTGAACGGGTAAGTGAGTTGTGATTCATGAACCTTTGTTTTATTATTTTGGATACAGTGTAATTAGCTTTATGTATTGTATGTGAAAGGGTAAGTGAACCCTGCACCTATTTGAACAGTTAATTACACGGTTACACCCCATCCCAATCCACTTGGTTGTTATTCTATATGCTCATATGTAGTCCCACTTTTACGGTCATAAACAACTTAATAATCCGTGAGTTTCTTCAAAATTAAGGATATTATTTTGAAATTTGTGTTTTACCAAATAATTTTGACCCATCGAAGTTACTAAAGCAAGTAAAAATTTTAGTACTGTATTTTCTCAATTTAGTAATTAATGTTATTTTCCAATTTATGGTCATCATTAATCTGAACCTGTTTGACATCCTTGGCAGCATGGCGGGCAATAGTGCGGCGACGCTTGTTATCAGCATTAATCCTCCACATAAACGTACGGCCCCACTAGGGAATCTAGTACGAGCTGACGTGTATTGCAATAATTATCGCTAAATCTGGTGATCTGTTGATAAAATTTTAACCGTCATAATACTTTTGTAATGAGGACCCATATTTTGGTTTATTTACAATTTACCCATGTTATTCTCGTTTCCTTAGAGCCTAGATGTAGAAACAAGGATTTGGGTTTTAAGTAGGGGTGAAAATCCGGTTCTGGTTCTTAGTTATTGACCAAAATTGGGACTGGAACTCAGATCCTTAGTTTTGACTATTTTGAAAATCGGAACCGAAACCAGTTGGTACCGGTTTCAAAACCAGGTAATCGGTTTTTTTTTTTAAAAAAAAAAAAATTGGACTTATTTAACAAGAAGCTTAGAGGATTGGAGGGCCCAAAATTTTTGTATTTTGGCCCAAAACTTTTGTATTTTGGGCTCTTTAGGCTCAATCAGTGGCTTGGAGTTGAATTTAGAAGGAGAGGATATGCTCCCTTTTATGGAAAAACAAACTTGGAGGGTTTTATATTTTGAGCAATGTGAGACAATTGTTAAGGGGGGAAAAAAAAAAAAAAGTAGGACAATTTTTGGTTCAGTGGCCATTTTTGGCTTCAGCGGACTGTGGCCCAACGCAAGGCAAAGGGCCCACTGAAGCCGAATATATATATATATATATGCACCTGGTTATCCAGTTACTTGGTTATAATCTGGTGCTGAAAACGAGAACCAAAATTAGGGTACCCAGTTACCTAGTTTTCCAACCGATTTTAAAATCGGCTCCCTAGTTTCTCGGTTCCCTTGTTTCCTGGTTCTCCAGTTTCTATTTTCCAATTTTTTTTTACACCCTTAGTTCTAAGGAATAGCTCAATCGGCTGGAAACCACACTTCATAAAGCGAAAGTTACTAATTTGAATCTCTCCTCCTCCTTATTGTGCGGACATGTAAAAAAAAAAAAAAAAAGATTTGGATTAATAGGGGATTTGACTGATTTAACTTCACTCTTTTTCATTTTTTCATAAGAAAAATAGGAAGTAAAAGGTGATCCAAAAATGATGGGTTATAAATTTAATGATGTATTAAGATGATCCAAAAATTATGGTGATGCAAAAACGATCAAAATTTCTAATAAAAAGTCATCCAAAAAATAATGATGGCCTTGTAACCGGGGGTGTACAATCGAAAAGAATTTTGGCGGTGTTGGCAAAAATGAACGGCTTCCCATGGCTTTGGCTGGCTGCTCCCTTAGATGGCTTGCTGAGGAGCGGCTTATGAAGTCTGCAAGGGTTATAGGGTAAATACCTCTAATATTACTTGATGTTAAAACTTAAAATTGCAATTACAACCAAAAAAATGAATAAATAAAATTGCTAAAATTGCTAACAGGGTCTATAGCTTGAGGAATGAGGACCCCAAACTTGGCTAAGCTGGTCTCAAATTTACACGTGAATCTTATGTGATTTTTTAAAAATGTATATAAGAATTACGTTCTTTAAAGACAAATGTTAATTTAATGAGTAATTTATGTTATATTAGAAAATATTCGTCCAACCCGATTTGAAAGAAAATTTAAAATTTTGTTATTGAAAGCCTCTCTTCTCTTGTGTATATGCTTTATAACGCTTTATTTGTTAACCCTTTTTTATTTTTTTATTTATCCTTTTATTTTCTATTTTTAAAACAAAAACATTAACAAATAGCTCAAAGCAAAAAACACAAATTATTTTCATTTTTATCACATTAACATATTTTTCAAACAAAAAATAAAAAATACCCTTTAAAAAACATTAACCATCGGAGTCTATCCTTACACGAAAGGAAGAAAATCCTCCTTTCAATCAGGCTTTAATTTCGAGGTTGCGTCTTTCATGTGATTGCTTATATACCACTCCCAAGTTTTGATATTTACATCAAACACACCATTCTTCCGCTTGTGATCAAGTAGACTTGGATTTGTTAATTTGAGGGGTCAAGCATCAAGCAGATTCATTGAAGCATCAAAGAAGGAATTGGCAATGCAGAAAATGCCATTGCACATTTTATAAACCAAGAATTGAACATTCCCAATCAATTAAATAAGAGACGATGTTTTCGGCAAGTATAAAAGGACAGTCAATTCAAGTACTTTTTCCTCGTAGTTTCCAAATTGTTCCGCAGTACAACTTTGACCGTTCTGGGCCCCTTTACCACAGCCACACGAAGTTATCCATGCTTGGGAAGAGCTGGGCGTGGTCGTTATTGACAAATGACAACAGAAAAGGTCAAAGTTCCGCTATATCTTCAAGCCATTCAACAAGTATAAAAGAAATGTGACTAGTAAGAATAACCAAACAAATTTCAGTCAGCTGTAGACATACAACCATCAGAAGCAACTATATTACTGAAGTGGAAAACTTATAGTTCAAGCAACATTTGACCCGCCTAAAAAGAGATACAACTCAAACTTTGTGAGGAAAAGATATCGAAAGAAAAAATATATGAGATATTATAACAAAATTTCCAAGACCCACAAAAATAAGAGGCAAGGAATACATTCAAGAAGATATTCAAAAACCGAAAGAAAATACAAGCTATATAGGATAATGCGCACCATGGTCAAGCAAGATACCAACCAATTCGGCCTGGCTGTTGGTGATGCAAGAGAGGACCAGCACTGACTTGTTGGGTTCTGCACCATGATAGGGGAAAAAAGGAATGTCTCTGCCATGTTATGGCTTATTGCTATCACCATCGATGACTATATGAAACCTGCCCTTTGCTCAGGTCGTAACTAATTTAGCATCAGGGAGAAAGAATTGAAAATACTCAAAATAGAAAGCCGCAATACAATCTCTCTTGAGAGAAACTCTCTCATCTCCAAGGCCAAAATCTGTACACCTTAAAGATTCCGGAACAAAGAGTGCCTCCGCCTCTCAGGCTTCAGTCTCCAGTTATTATCGCTGTTCATGGGCTTCAAGAGTCGCTCTGCTTCCATTTCAGATTGAAGCAGAGACTGCAGCCTCTTCAAATGTCCACTACATTGCATATGGTCAACAAAACTAGTCTTGCTAATCTTCTGTTCTTCTGGATTAAACTGCCTCTCATAGGGCGACTGCCACTTAGCCTGAAGATATGCGAGTGATCTCCAGGGAGGAAGTGGCATTGAGTTCTGCTTGAGAGAAGATCTAGCAGCCTCAACCATTATCTGAAGAAACTGTTTCAGCCTGGACAAGGAGCCCACATAAATGACTGGAAGCGAATTCAATATTCTATCATATGAGTCAACAGCTCGAGCTATTTCAAAGTGACTTCGGAAATCAATATCAATGATCAAACGCTCAGAGGTTCCAGTGCTGTTGTAGTTGACCACATCAATATATTCATGATCCCCTGCAAACAAGTTATTAAATCATTCACATCAGTACTCCAGACAGATGTATTGTATTCCAGGGAAACCTACTCGACCATCCATTTTAAACAAAATGCCCCAACTCTACGAGGATATAACTCAACTCTCATTTAGTAGTCATAATAAATTGTAAATGATTCAGAAAAATCAGATAAACCTCCAAAAAAAAGTATGAATTGTAAAAGAACTTTTGCTCCACAAATAGATGTGATTTTCGGTTACAGAGGATAGATTCCAACTCCAGTGTACATGAATATAGCTAACAGATATGACAGAAACATGGTTACTAAAAACTCGCCAGATAGTAAATTCCTGGTAATATCCACTAAAAACTTTTTTTTCTTTTTTTTTTTTCCTTCCCCTATTTCTCATAAAATTATTCATTTTTCTCTTGATTAAGACAATTGTAGTTCAAGAGTTCACTAGCATACCTCCAGGGACCTTGCCAATACCCTGCCATTTGGTTGCACATACAGCAGCATCATAACCAGAACGTCTCAGAAGCTTTACCAGAGAAAATCTGATGCAGCTGGCGTTACATGCACTCGACTTGACAACTTGAAGGTCGGTCTCATTGATAGATAGTATAAGAGAATTAACCACTGAAAGCATGTCACTCTCATACTGAGCCACCGGGATCTTACAAAACTGTGATATGACAGAGAATCAGCAAAATGTTAGTAGTTTCAAACTGACAGAAAATTATTAGATTCTCTTGTAGTATGTTAAATTATATGTTTAATACAAAATGGAGTTGAACCATAAACAGCAAGAAATTACAGATTTTAGTGAAAAACGCGATTATACCGGATCTTAATACAAAAACTATCAAAAAGAACCAAAGATTGAATTGGACTTGTGTATGAACTATCAATATGTTGCAATGACAACCAATTATTACTTCTCTAACTAAAAACAGGCTCAAGAGTCAGAACTGAAAAACCAACAACCCTAATCAACATTTCTATTTAAAGCATGTCTGATTATAGCAATTCAATTGTATTTACAAATGAACCCATCATTCAATCAGATTACATACTTTCATCTTCCAAAGAAGTACACTTAAGACACTTTACTATTCGTTGTGTCACTACCCACCTTTGTGACTTCAAACACTTTTGTAGTTGAAATCCTATACTATACATTCTGCATTTCGATTATAATAATTCTTGTACTAACTTTTAGCCTGCTTATCCAACCACACTCGTACAACTACTTTCATGGTATCACACCTAAAAACATTCATTCCCCATTTTTCGAGTCTTAACATATGAAAAGAACATTGCAGGCAAGATGATCATACTCAAGGGAACAAATACTGACAATACATCTCCAACCCATCTGAAAATTCCATTTATGAGAGCCTCTAAGTTCATATCCATATCCAACCAAATGTATTGAGATGGCACTGGAAGGGATGGAAGTAAAAAATGAATACCATTCATAATGGAATATCAACACACTATTTTCCATGAGCTAATATAGATTTCACATATATTCACTGATTCCCTCAAATATACAGCCATCACAGATAATGCTAAATTAGAATCAATTTGGTTCACTGGAAAACACAAATGGAAAGGAGAAAAGGTTCACTGGAAAACACAAATGGAAAGGAGAAAAACAAATTATAACCAAATGAAAACCCAAAAAAGGGAAACATTTTGGATTTTTTTTCCGTTGCCCCTGTATTTTCTACGGATTAAGATTCCTCTACAATTGTGTGGTATTGTACAATATATAACTCTTAAAAACCTAACTAATGTTTTCCAATCAAATGGTTGGAATTTTGCCACATCAGTATGCATCATTTTCAAAAAATGAAATACATGGTAAATAATAAATTTGTGGTAAAATCCCAACCGTTTGATTTTTTTTTTTTTTAAATGGTGAGTTTTAAGGAATTGTACAAATAGAATAGCCTAGGAATTATAGAGGATCTTCATCCTTTACAAGAACCAAACAGGGAAGCCTTATGATTGACATCCCACTGAGGCAACCAAGTACTCTGAATCATTGTCCAAGGTCCCAAATATTGATAACTAAATGATGATAGCTAAAAAAAAAATCCAATAATTCACCGATTCTGACCAACATCTTTCTGGGACCGCTTCTTAATCTTCTTAATAAAGCAATCATTGCACCAATCGCCTTCCCATCAAACAAATTCACAAAATTCAACAAAACCATAATTTTCACGTAATCGACAAGTAATTGTGGTAAAGCAACATTTTATAAGGCTGGGGGGTAAATAAAATTTTACTGAGAGACTTTACCGGAATCTTCTCGGCGGGGTTGGTGAGATCGGAGAGAGCCGAGTCACTGTCACTGCTACACCGGGAGTCGGCCCCACCGCTCCCGTTCTCCAAGAAATCGCTGACCATAAGCGCCAAGTCGTGCTCGCTCTCGTGGCTGAACCCTCCTCCGATCTGGCCCGCTCCTCCTCCTCCACCGGCCCACCTCGCCAGCCAATCCCCTGCCGCCACGCACACCCGACAGTCCATTACGCGTCGTTTCACCTCCTCCTCCTCCTCCTACTACACCTCCTCCTCCCCCCGATCACTACCACCGCGACGACTCCTCTTCCTCCTCGCGATACGTTAAAGCCATCATTTCCCAAAGCGCTACACACCGAATAATTTCGCGAAACCTAGGTTTACAAAGCTATCATTCAAAGAGCAAACAGGGATATAAAAACCAATGGAATTCGAATTTGAATTCGTATTCTTCGTGTGAATTATTTATATAAGAATTAAGAGTTAACTGTTTTTGCTTTTGAGAATAATAAAAAAAAACTCGGTGCCGTAGGTGCTTTTTGAGCAAAACGTGTTTGGTGTTGGTCGTAGCTTTCGGATGATCCAAAGGGAAGAAGAAGAAGAAGAAGAGAAGGAAAGAAAAACGCCTGTGCTGAGACAAACCCAAAATAATGAAGAATGCTAAAGCAACGGGAAAGGGAAATCATATAAAAGTGTGAAACCACGTGAAATGACGGTATTGCACTCGCCTTTTTGTTTTATGGATAAGGGGGAGAGAGAGAGAGATTGAATTTGGACGGGAAGGAGAGGGATATTCATCGGTAACTAAAATGTGGCGGAATTTGGTTTTTCGTAAACAAAAATTAATCTCATCTTAATAATCTTTTTGGATAATTATCTACATTAAAATGGGAGCTAAATTAGCTAATTGCCTAATTATGAAGAGTAACAAGAGATTGATCATTTAATGGAGACCCATTGCCTATGAAATCTAATTATTGCTGGCTAATCAACCCCATTTTCCTATATGGCAGTTTGTTTTTTTGTTTTTTGAAAACCTATATGGCATTTATGAGTAATAGTAGAGACTATCTTTTTATTCTCATAAAACTGATATGGCTTTTAAAATCATTATTAAATTTTAAGTGAATCATATTTAAATTTTGATCTAAGTGTAATTTTGAAAGCTACATCAACTTTAGGATGATAAAAAGAATCAAAGATGGTTCCTAGCATTACGCCGGCATTTATATGTGTTGGTATTGACTAACTTTTTTATTATCTACCATGAGTATTATTGTATAACGATGTATAATTAATGCAATAATAGTTCACACAATTATGAAATTTTATTTCCCATCTAACTTGTTTTCTTTTTAAATGTTGAATTTTGTCCAATAAGAAAAACTGTCAATTTAAAATTAAAACACACGGGGAAGTATTTAATAAAATCATAATTTAGTACTTAAAATTGTGGGTTAATCTCTAAAATTATAATTTTTTTTTAAAATACACGTATTTAAACAAAACCTTTTTTTTTTCTTAATTTTATTTAAGAAGACACAATTAAGTTAGGAAACGGTGGGCTAAAACCAACTATAACAAAACAAATATCGACCTTTCAGGGTCAACATCTAACCAACCAATTAAATAATCGTAAACCAGACTCGGAAAAACGTTTGGTGAATGATTAATTGGTTTTTAAGAAGACTTAGCACGGCGAGTGGGCGTGTGAATATTTAAGGCAAAGGAGATGGGATAATGTTAATTTCAAAGGCAGGCAAGATATGGATGAATTGGGGACCAAGCAATCACAGCTTCGAAAGAAATAGGAAAGAAGTGAAAATTTAACGGTCAAATTGCCTGAACTGAATGGAGGATGACGTGAGCCACACCGATACAACCGCTTACGTCATATGCATCAATTACCAGACTCTTGACCAACGACTCACCCTCCTCTTCCGTTCAAACTTCAAACTATTTTTTTACCTACACAGAAACCCGCCAACACGAAACAGAAATGGTCAAATTAATTATAGTTTTTTTTTTTTAAAAGGTTTTTAAAAATATCTTAATATTAGTCTTATCTTGCATTATTACTATATGAAGATATTTGAATTTAATATATTCTTTTAAAAATAATAATAACTAAAAGATATTTGATTGTGTAATTTCAAAATCTAACTTAATGAATCATATTACCATTATAAAGACTAAAATGAAACAATAGATGATTAACAAAATTAAAAACGAACACATAATTTGTGGATTAAATTCATAGTTTGGCCAAAAAAAAAACGAAATCATTGTTTGAAAGCTCTTGTTAATGCTCCTTCTGTCTCAAAATATATAATTAATTATGTTTGTTAATATGTTTTGGTAAATGTTTTTGGTTTTTAATTTGAAAAAAAAAATAATAATAATATGACATAAAGGAGAAAATTATTTTTGTGTCTTTAGAGTGCTTTGTGATTAAATTGTTTGAAACCGTTTTTATTTTAATAAGAGAAAATAAAAGACAAAAACTATGGTCAAGTTTAGTTTGTAGCATAGACCTTTAGAATGGACTACCTAATTTTAGGTATAATTATTCTTTTGTTTGGTAACACACTATTCTTAAAAAAGTTTATTCGTATGAAACGAATGGTTCGTTAGGGGTGGCCCGTGGTTCAGTTACCAACCACCCCGCGGTTCGTTAGGGGTGGCAGGAACTGCCCTTGGCCGCTTCTGTGGGTGCACCCACCTCCCATTTTATTTCAAAATTTTTTTTTTTTTAATATGAGAATAACGTAAACATTTTCATCCATTTACCAAAAAACAGAATAATTGGATGGTTAACAGTAGAATATTCGGGACACTTCGGATGATGCTTCGTTTTCATGGTAGTGGGCCCATGGTTTGAGTGATGACCGGAAAGGAAGACAGGCAGAGCTGGTGTTTCGTAACGAGGAGGGAGAGAGAACTCAGAAAGAAACCAAAAGAAAAATAATTATTACTAGCGCGGACGCGCCACGCCCGGTCCCATTGAGGGGACCACGCGCTCTGCAGCAGTATCTTTCTTTACTTTAAACGGGGGGGACAAAGACAATTGGCACTCCAGCAATCAATCATGGCGCCAGGAGATGGACCAAGAGAGCGACCAGCCCAGCTCTCGTGGTTTAAAAATAGTGGATGGTCGGCAAAGCTAGAACTGGAGGAAGAATCCTCTATTATTCTGATAAAAGGAGATTCAGGCCCACATTCGCTTTGGTTTGCACTTTGTATGGCAACACAAGGCAATAGTGCCTCTTCCAATGACTTTTGGTTACTATTTGTGGACACCTGATAAAAAAAATTCCTTGGGGGGCACATTGTACTTGATTCTCTTACAAGATGGGTGCAGGAGAGGTAGAGATTGAGCTCCACATGATGAAGATACTAGGCAGGTTCAATGGGTTAAATATCCTCAAAATTGTAAGGAATGTGTGAGAGGAGTTTTCTTGTGGACTCTTGTTCAGGCAAAGAAGCCCTGTTCAAAAAAAAAAAAAAAAAAAAGTGACGAGAGTAAGAGAAGAAATCTCCGATCGTAAGAAAGCTCAGGCCGCTTCAAGGGGCTCAACTTGGATTGGAGAAACTGTAAGAAAAAAAAATTTGCCAATTGGGTTTGATTCTCACATATTAAAGGACATGTGACAAATTTATAAATTAGGTTGAAAAATATTCCTTCAACCCCATTTTGTGGAAATTTACGTCATTCACAAGGCTTACTAAAGGTTTGGAGTTAGGCAATAGTTTAATAAGTTGAACAAAAATTTCTTACGCCGAAAGCTCATCTTTATGCCTAACTTAAAGTTAATGCCACCACATAATAAGTGCCTTCCTTGGAGACTTCCGGTTAGTGCAGCTTTATCCCTTGGGTGTTCCTTTATAGGACCACTATGGCGACCCCAAGCAGAAAAAATTGAAAGCCTTGATACCTCCTGTCTGTATCAATCATGGTTCTTGCATTTAATTGTTTGCCAAGTCAGGTTAAACCCTAACGATCACTAAGCAATAAACACATTGCTAAATCATAAAACCTCTTGGACTTAAGCGCTTGGCCCTATGCTCTACCACTTGGCCCTTGAAATGGACCCCATAATAAACACATTCAATCCCCAACCAGGATCCCGTTAAGAAAATTTATTTGTCAAGTTAAGACAATAAACCACCGACATCCCCGATGCCGTATGTGATACAATAATACATAGATTCACATCATTTATATTATGAATGTTATTAGATGCAACAACACAGTCTAGATGATAAAATACATGCAAGAAAAGTAAACCTTAAACAGGGAATCTAATAATTGCCAAAAAGAAGTGTAAAAGAATCATAACACAGCTAACAACTGTCAGATATAAAAAATTCCTATACAAATAATACATCCTAAAATTGTAGATTAAACAATAATCCACATTATTAGCTGCCTAACACCCAAGTTGACTTCAAAAGAGACTTTAGTTGTCATGAAAACTCGTCAATGACTTAAGAGTTTTTGTCGTAAGTGTTAAAACTAACGTGTACGCTGGATACGTCCTGTGCTGCCAACTCATAAATTACTATATGAAAACAGGGTCCTCCAATGTAAACAGAAGCTTAATCAAATAAAATCCAAAATCGGCAGATTGGTAATTTGGGGCTAATGTGGCAATGTTCAATCTACCATATACTTCCCGCTCGCTGTCCATAGAGCCAACGAGATGTAGATTTGATTGGATATAAAGACACGTTTGGTATATAGATTAGAGCCTAGAATGGATATAATTATTTCATTTGTTTTGAATTTATTAGTCCTACGAATACCTATGTTTTTTTCCGACGAAAATAGAGACATTGACAAAAAGAGCCCTCCACATTTTTCTCGTCCCTCTTTCTCTATGGCCATCCTATCTCTCTGAGATGGATGTGCACTTCCAAGTTCCATCGCAACAACCATTGCTATCTGCCCTGCATACAAGGGAGTTGTCAGAAGGGTGACTCGTGCAAGTCCGCTCACGAAGTCGAGTGATGAGCCTCATTATCAAACTCAACCATGCAAAAACGGCCCAAGTTGTCATCGCCAAGTTTGCTTTTTTGCTCACACGCTAGAGCAACTTTGAGTCCTATCCCTACAGAGTTCGACGACTCATGGGTTGGGCGAGTCCTTCAACGTGTCACTAATTTATCATGGCCATTGCCCAAAGACTCGTTTGTTATGTGGCCCACTTTGATAGTGAAGTAGGTGTTACTCTCTTTTTTAGTTTTCTTCTCAAAATTTGATTTGTTCTCAATATTGTTCGAATAAAAGTAATTAAATCCTGATCATGAGCTATTGTTATTAGCCATTCTTTCTCCTTTATTTATAGAAAAGGATCCTCTCGAGCTAGTGCTTCTTATGTGGAGGGTAATATTGTCATTTGACAATTCTACCATTCACTTAAAAAGACCGGCTCCTCTCCTATTGAAATCAACCGGAAAGAATCTAAATACTTTATTTATGGGTTCTACATCTAAGTTACAACGAATACAAAGCCTAGAAGACCCACCCCCATGTGCAACGCAACTTTACCTACCCATAATTTAGAGTGGGGGTTGTAGAGGGGGGAACATGATACACGTTCTGGTACCCTCTACCTAACTTCTTGATGATTCTAAGATTTTAGTATTATTTCCGGTGCACAGTATAGACATCTGGCATACATTGATGAAATAAATATATATATATATATAACATGAGAAGAAGAGAGAAATGGCTTTTGGACCACCAATTTTCTGAGGCTCCGGTTTGTTTAAACTGAATTATGAAAGGTGCTTAAATGCGTTTTCAACATCTAAATTCCCTTATTCTAATGTCGACGTCTACTCGAACAGATAAGATAAGGTGTACATGAGGCTAAGGTACACGTCTACATATCAATTATCCCCATATAAGTCAGACATGCAAAATAATGAAACCAATGATGACCACAAGAACAAAAAGGGAGAGACCCTCTTCATTTCATTGCCAAAATTTTATTTTGTTTTATTTAAAGGAATATATAAAGTCACATAATTTTTAAATGAAATAACAACAAATTCACTATGTGGTACCATATATACCGTTACATCAAATAAAAATAAAATCTCGACCAAGGAAGCAATTAAAAAATTGTAAAGATAATATTGAGAAACTTCACCATATCAATAACCAAATAAAAGGTAAGGGGAAAAAGTTGAACTTTTTTACATAAGAAAAAAATTCAATATCTTCTACGGAATGAATGAATGAATGAAAAAAAATAAAATAATAATAATAATAATAATAATAGTGTTACTATAATCTTTCATATAAAAACCTGTACTATAAAAGACAATTAGGATGTCTCGATTATAAGAGAGCAACTAGCGTGAGTTTCAGATATGGATCAATATGAGAATTGAGAACAAAGTTCCCCAACACGTTCAATTACTCCTTTTGTTTTGAGCCTTTCTTATCATAAGAATCTTAGAAATCCATCTCAAAATTAAGCTTTAAAAGAATATCTTAAAAAAAACATATTTCTCTCAAAGAATAATGTTTCAAGCAACCAAAATGAGATCGAACATTTTCTTCTTTTGCTTAAAGAGATGAAGGATTTAAATGTAACAACTGCTCAAACCCCAAAAAATTGATTATATGACAAATGATAGTTTGAGAACCCTAAAGTAAACAACAAATCAAACTAATTGATGACCACAACGAGCCACTTAAGATATACTAGAAAAAAGACAAAAACTCCCAACTACATCGATCCCAGACAACAAACGCACCCAGCCATCTGAACACTAGACATCTAGATCCCAGGACAATCAACAGAACCCTTGAACCCTTGAACTCTATCTAAAGCCATATCCCAAAAATCCTTAGCAATCAAATCTGGTTGCTCCCTCAACCAACCTGCTAATTTTCCCTTGTAAAGCCGTCAAATTAAATTAAACCACTTTTTTACTTTGTGCATTGGTCTTCATTCGACCTTTCCAAGCATCTAAGACAACCATCATCTTGTCATCAGTTGTTGACATATATAACTTCCCACAAATGCAATCATTTCTTAATCTAGCATTCCCTTCATTGACATTAAATATATAAACATACTCATGTTGACTTGCTAATCTGAGGGTGTGCATATGTAGTTTGGTCCACCATATTGAGTTTAAAATCAATGCTTATGACCAGCTAATTTGATTAGAAAAAAATATAGCAGGACCAAGACGATTCGTATCAGAATTTTCATAACTAATTAAGAAAAAAAGCAAACAACCAAATAAAGGGTTTAACTTGAAAGCTATTGCCATTTCATAATAACAAAGAGCAGAGCACAGTCAAAGATTCTGTTGGAAATTTTATCCATAGAGCACAGATATACCTCCAAGTTAGCTGGTTGAAATTGTTGTTTCTGATTGAGATGGAAGGTGAAAAGAGAAGATGACATTATCGCCGCAGATGCCGCTGGAAAACAAAAGGATTAGTTAAATAATTTAAACTCTTTATCCATTGACGATAATATCTTTTTGTAATAGACCAGCAAAACCACTTTGCCAACCATTAGACATGCTTTAATTACATCAACCAAAAGGTAAGGTTATAAGCTTTGCAGAAAACCTTTGTTGTTATCATAAGCAATAAGAGAAACAAAAGAAAAAAAAGGAATAAAAGACAAATAATACTAGAACATACTCTTGCTGCATTATTAGCTACTTGTGGCCGTCTATCAGAAATTCTCTCTTGATCTGGTATTAGCTCTGGACTATCATGCTTATAAAATGCCTGTAGAGCTCTCCCAATAAATGGGCGAACTATATTTACTTCCATTGCAGATAGATTGTTAATCTGCAATTCAAAATTTAAAAAATTAGGACCATAAAAATCAAAGAAAAAATTGTTTTCATCAGAGATATATTCTCACCTGGATTCAACACAAAGTACTATACATTCACATATACAATGCATTAATAGTAAATAAAATCACACATAAGAAAACAAAAACATTACCCCAATCCATGCTATAAGTTATGTACAGATGTCAGAGAGCAAAACCATTTTACGAGCCCTAACAAAGAGGTCTCATCATCTAGTATCCTTCAAGTATTCTTCTTACACATACGACACATTGTCATGACGGATGCCTTGCTTTCAAGTTAATGTTGTTTATTTATAATAATTTAGGAATATCATTTGGTTTCATCATAGTTATAAAAGAGAGGGCTGTTTTAGCAAGAGTCTGAACTTTGGATTGATTGCTCATATTAGCTTCTATGTGGAAACTATGCAACTAACCAAATAATTTGAAGTTAAAAAGGTGGAATTACCCCCATCAATATATCTTTCTATGAGCATTGTTTATGTTATGTAATCAACATCCGGTTCTGTATTGAGAAAGTTAAAAGTGAGAACTTTAACCCTAGTTCTGAAATAGTGAATTTCTTCCCCCTCCTCCTCCCCCTCCCCCTCCCGACATGCACTCAATTTGAACACTGCCAAATCCCATAAACTCTAATATATGACTCAATCTCAGATGCATTTTCATTGTGCATTCCATATAACAGGAAATATTCAGATGTTAGATGGTTGAAATCGTCACTTTAATAGTTTATGAACTTAAAAAGTCAAAAATACAAAGCAAATTGGAGTGCTTTACATTTACACATTACCAAGGAACACTATCCTCTACAACGTCCAAATTCCACTTTGTAAAAAGGAACATGTTCCAAAAAAAAATTAACCCATTTTTTGATGTCTCTTAAAATTACAAGGCTACTAATACCACTTTATCGTATGCAGCATCAACAGATTCACAAAGGGACGTAAAAAGCATACCTTCAAAGCAAGTGCACGCTCATTAAGTGTCTCTAAATTAGTCTCCACTTTATGAAACCTCACATCCCTGATATCCTCAACAAGAGACCTCACCTATATAAGAGATCTATTATCAAAGTCTTGGCAAAAGCTCAATGCATATTTATGCAAGTTAAAATAATCTTCTTCATTGTTTTTCTTTTTTTGATAAGGTTAAGAGAATCTTAAACTCACCATATACACATCCGGAATGTCATCACGTGCACTGTAGTCCACAAAGTTATAGTTGATATTAGTATTGTCAAGTGGAAAGATATAATGTTGTAGCAACTTCTCAACACTTACTGATCAAAAAGAAGTCTTGAGATTTCCACATAATGAAACGGTAGTTGCTCAAACACTCGTTGAGAATCCCGTTCTGCTTCCAAAACCTGCGTCAACTTTTCTAGTCCACAGAAAAGGAAATGATGAGAAACCTTTTTCATATTTTTACTTTAGTATTACAAGAATATAAAATCACCCAATTTCAACAATTTTTTTATTGGTAAGATCCACGAATGACGCACCCTGGCTTGAACCCCTGACCAAAACCTGTTTCAACATATTTTAGGGAATGGGTAATTCGCGCAGCCAGTCCAAGCTAACCAAGGCCATAGTGCTGACGAAAGAACGACCATGTCAAGAAGTTATTTCTTTCCTTTTGTTTTTTGGTAAGCAATTCTTTGGGATGTTATTTAGCTGATCTCCAATACCACCCGGCAAGACATACACCTCCTATTACGTTGAGCATTATGTTGATTCTATCCTCTCCCATAGGATTATGCTGACCTCTAAGAATGCATATAGTAGACGTCTTGATTCGAAAGGGTATATACAAAGTGATTAGTTTCTGGTGCGTGTGTATATTACAGTTGGTGTATGTGTGGGAAACAAACAAATAGGCACGCACAACAAATATAGTAAAAGCTTACCAACTGACATCCACAGTGGAGGTCGAATGGTGCACTTCCCTCTCTTCTTCAAAGCCACAGCTAGCCACAGCGGCACCTGAGTTGCCATTTGTGGAAAAAATGGTCCAAAATCCCCCTGTCAATACATTAAAAAAATAAAGGAAAAGAAAGAAAGATAGATCATGTATGAGATTGCGTTTGGGATAGAGATAGACAAAGGGAGGGTAAAGGCGGAAAAGAAAGATACACAGATGAAATTGAGAGCATCCATTCTGAGATTGGGGACTATCTCGACCATCTCGTCCTCTGCAATGAACTCGACCTGAACAACAAACAAGATTTTCCAATCAATCCAAAACAATCATGCTAAATCTCAAACCCAGAGAGAGAGAGAGAGAGAGAGAGAGAGAGAGACCTCTTCAGCAGAGAAGAGTGATAGGTTGGGGTCGGATTGGCCGGCCATCTCTGTGGAATCAAATGGATCTAGGGTTTATGCTTATACAACGTCCGAACGGGTAATGATGTGATGAAATTAGAGGAAAAAGAGCAGGGGAGAGAAATGCGTCGAAGGATTATGAAATTATGAATCAGGACTTGTGGAAAGAGGTGGCAGCAGAGATGGATATGGTGAATTTGAGATATTTGTGACTGAAAACCGTCTGCCCTACTCTCTCTGGTGGCGGGAAATCATGTCCGTCGTATAGGAGGGAAATTTAATTTTTCCTCCTCCTTTTTTTTTTTAACAAAAAAAAAAATCTTCAAAATGAGTTTGAAAGTCATGTTAGGAAGCCCACAATTCCCAACCCAACTCTGTTTAATTAGTTTCCTGGATTTGTGTTTGGGTCCAACAACTCAAAATCCAACCTTTTGTTTTTTTCCTTAATCCAACCCAATTCACTTTACCCGTATTTATTTTCAATGCCCAATTCGCACGCATAAACCAATGAGAGAACACTCGTTTTTGGATTATGAAATTAGCTTTTATGTATTTCTGTTTTCAAAATTATTCATACATAATTTTTGTAGTTTTTTTAATTCTTAAAAAAAAATGAAAAATGAATACAGCAGAAACTCCTTTTTACATTTTTTTATTTTTTGACAAGTAACGCTAGATATTATATTTTTATTCTATAATTGTCTAACAATATTGACTTGACACTCTAAAATAATCATTAAATTTTTTTATTTATTTAACAATGATTAATTAAATAGTTAATTAAGAGTGTCATGTCGGCTTTGTTGAATGAATATTTGATAAAATTATATTATCTAGTATTTTTTTATCTTTTTCAAATATTGTATCTTTGCTCAAGTGGTTTTGGAGGGACTGTTTCTTGCCATTATACTCCTTTTCCCTTAAATTTTCTAACTTGGCATATTGGATAAATCTCATTAATCTCCCAAGTTGGAATTTACTTGTGATCTCATGCAGATCTTCGTATACAATCCTCATCAAAGCTTTCCATCACCATCAGAAAATGCAAAGAATTACTTTAAGATAAATGATGACATTGTTATCGGTGGCTCCTCATTTGTTGAAATTTTGAGTACATAATAATCAAAATTGTATCTCTCATCAGTCTTTCTTGTGATTTAAATTTGGATGAAGTTCTCACAGTCTTCTTTGCAGATAGGTTAGCAGCCTCCCTTCAATTTAATTGTTTTCATTTTGAAAGGTAACTCCTTAATCGTAACCCTAACTTTACAGCAACCTCTCATTACTCGAGATTTTTATATCTCCTCCACCATCTTATAAATTCTTGCTACCATCTTAATATCTTCATCATAGGAAACTCAAAAAGTAAACAGAAATTTTTACTTTAGCGCTTACAATGCAACAAATGGGGTCACAACTAGACTCACACTAGTTGCATTCTTATCTCTCCCCATTCGGTTCCCACATTTCCTATATGTAGTAGGAGGGATCCTCCCCCTCCCTGTCCCCCTCGGTTTGATTTTCAATTGTTGTAGTTACACAAAAGAAAAATGACCAAGCCCCAACATACAATGATTTCCTTAACTCAATGATTTTGGATACATTTAACATATAGGTAAAACAATTGCACGTGCATGGCACATGATGAGGTATCTTCCTAATATAACATCCAATTTGGACAGCAGGGGAGACATTACAACCCTTTTGTAATTACGTAAGATACATTGTAAAAATCATTTGTTATCATGAATATCCTCCTAATTGATTTCCTACAAACACAATTTCATTGCAATATAATGACTCCAGATCAATTGATCTCAATATAATCTTTCTTGAAGTGCCAATCAAGACTTCTTATCGCCGGTGTAGCCTGTAGGTAACCCTACCAACAACCTCTTTTTTTTTCTTTTTTTTTTGTCAGCTACAAAAATTCCATTTTTAGCTATCTTTTTCTTGGTTGGTGGGCCAAAAAAAGTATTGGACTAGATAATTTATTTGGTTTATTTCTAGTTTTTTATTAATTGTAAGAGAACGTAATCTACACAATATGGTGGGCTTGTTTGTTAAAACTTCTTAATTGTAACATAAATATAAAAATAATTTGTAAGTATCTTGTGTTTTAAGTTTTTAATTATTTTTACTTTTTACTTTTTATTTTTTATTTACTAAAAGGCCAAAAATTGTCCAAGGAGTTACCAGCGAGCCCGGTGTTTTCTTACTGGGTCTTGTTGCGCACGATGTCGTTTAGAAATAGACATGACCGCATGAGTGGCCCATAAAGAGGGTAAGATTAGGTGGGTTAGCCTTTACAATTACACCAATCCGATAATCACCACCCGCTTTTGTGACGCAAAAACCTGTGGCTTGGAACCACAAAAACCCGTGAGCCCAAAGACAACAACCAATTAATTAATTTCATTACCTAACAAAAAAAAGGGAAATTCACTCCTATTGACCAAACTACCCATCTGCATGATGTTCCACGGTAGCCAATAGATGCCAGGTGCTCGGAGCATATTCCACGTATGAGGATGTAACGGTAGTTTCACTTGTTCTGAGATCCACATATATTTTGTTCCCAATAGCAACCATAAAAATACACATAAATATCCTCGCTCACCAAAACCAGAAGCTCACTCTCTGCGAATTGCGATCGTTGTAAAAGATGGCCAGGAAGTTCTTCGTCGGCGGAAACTGGAAATGCGTGAGTCTCATCTTCAATTTTGATTATCTGCTCTGTTTGGTTGCCGAGAAAGTGAAGTTGAAGGCTCATTTTGCCGCTTAGTTCACTAGAAAAACAAGTTGCGATTTATTCACTTTCTCGGCAACCAAACAGGTCGATTGTTTTGGATCCGCTGCTCGATCTTATTTTTCTCTTCGCTAGTAGTGAACAATTCCGTTGGTCTAGTAATTTTGTTATTGTTTTTTATCGATCGCACAAAATTCGGTGTTGTATTGCATATTTGTCTAATTCCCTGTTAGAAATCACGCACACACTGACTCAGAGTTTTTGATTGTACGAATACCTGATTTTCTGGATTGAATTGAATGTGAATGCAGAATGGAACCACTGAGGAGGTGAAGAAGATAGTGTCCACGCTTAACGAAGCCCAAGTGCCTTCACAAGATGTTGTGGGTAAGTGAAACGAAAGTTGGATATTGATATATGTTGCTTTAACCCGGGAATGGTATTTAAAAGAGAAAGAGGCTGTATTACAAGTTTCAGTTCACTCTCAGAATTGTTTTTGTTATATACTTGATATGCATTATGTTGTTCTTCTTGCATATGTTCGAGGTTTTAGCGGCTATGTGCAGGATTTAGAATAATTTTTGCACACTTTGTTTTGTTATTATTATTGTATTTATCTTCGAGTAAATCTCACTGTTGTTCCATGGAAAAGCTAACCTTGTAAGATTTCAAGAGTTCACACATCCACGTTAGTTTTATCTCAAAGTTGCTGCCATGCCACCTTTTGTTTTCTAGAAATCAATTCAGCTATTTTAATTCACATTTTCGTATAATATTTTTTTAATGAGTGTTTTTTTTGATTGCATGGGCAAATAATTTCCTCATTATTACTTCCAATTTTACAAGGAAACTAACCGCGTTTCTTTTATTGCATCAAAAACTTGTTCTTCTTGCAGAGGTTGTGGTAAGTCCTCCATTTGTTTTTCTTCCATTGGTAAAGAGTTTGTTGAGGCATGATTTCCATGTTGCGGCACAAAATTGTTGGGTCAAAAAAGGAGGTGCATATACTGGGGAGGTTAGGTATGTTTTGATCTAGAAATACTTATTTTCTTCTCGTTGCTGTCCTTGAATTGTATTTTTTAAGTGTCTTTACCTTGTTATGCAATTTGTGGTGTTGGATTCTTTAATGAAACATGTATCTATTTTAGGTTTTTGATCAAATGTTTAATGAAATATATTTCTGGAAGGAATCTAGACTTTTTGCCCTGAGTTGTTACTTAAATTTATGTAAATGGTATTATGTAATTTGAGCAGTGGAGTGATTCTCAGTATCCTCTTCAATTTAGCTTGTGGCTCAGTTGCTGGTTCTTGTGATTCCATAGTTTCTTTGATGGTTCATCTTTGGTTATGGTTTTTCATTATTGAGACAAAGTCTTGCGTATTTCTTTGTTGGAAGATATTTAAAGTTGATTTATTATCTCTGTGCAGTGCAGAGATGCTTGTCAATTTGGGCATTCCATGGGTTATTCTTGGCCATTCTGAGAGAAGGCTTATCTTAAACGAGTCAAATGAAGTAAGCTAGTTTTCAAAGACACCTAACTTCTTAAGTTTTGCTCATGGCACTTGATTTATCATTTGACTACTGTTTCATGAGTGCTCATCATTTTTTAAATCAATTAAGGTGCCTATTTTGAGTAATAATTTCCATTCTCCATGCTTTTTATTTCAGTTTGTTGGAGATAAGGTTGCATATGCACTTGAAAAAGGTTTGAAGGTGATTGCTTGTGTTGGAGAGACTCTTGAGCAGCGAGAATCTGGATCAACTGTGGATGTTGTTGCTGCACAAACTAAAGCAATTGCTGGTAAATAGTTCACTGCTACTTATGTGTCTTACCCTTGACATAAGAGGCTTTTTATTTAATATTCTAAGTTGGTTGGACTTCTTCTTTTTTTGTTTGACTTCCCCCTCAAGTTTCTAACATAACTGGTCTTTGGAATATCAGTTATAAAATGCAGTGGATATTCTGGAATTAAGAGAATGTGGCCTTTTGGAGGCACTCTTCGCATATCTTGATTGCTTTAGTCTTATTGTTAGAACAAGTTTACTATTGTTTTGTGTAATTTTATATTTCATACTTCAGGTATTCTTTTGGGTTCAATATTTTCTTTCTCTACTCTCTCCTTCAGTGGTTTATATCTGAAGCAAAATTCGTCACAAGTACATATATTTAGTAACCATGTTTTATTAGTTTTTTCATTGTTGTCTCTTTGATGAATAATCGCACCTTACTTTCTTTTTAAAGATCCTTGGATTCGAAATAATAGATACAGTAATGAGTGCACAATCTTTTTTTCTGGGAACTTTAAGGAGAACCTGCTGTTTCAGGAGAGAATATTGGACAAGAAAAAGAATTAAGGGAGTTTTCAAATCTATTAACCAGTGAATTTTCCTTAGCCTGGTTCCATGTTTTATCATGTATCTTTTGTATGGACCTTCAACAGAACACTTGTAATGTATGATGATGGACGTGCTAATTTTTACTTTAACCTTGCGCTTGATCGCTAGTTCAGAACTTTCAATGTTCATTGAAAGTTCTGGTGTCCAAAGTTTATTTGCTAAGTGCTAACAATGTTAATCATGCTTAAAGGATTGCATTGATTTTTTGTGATGATTGCCTCTGGTGTGATTTTTTTTGCAGAACGAGTTTCGAATTGGGCCCATGTTGTTTTGGCCTATGAGCCTGTGTGGGCCATTGGTACTGGGAAGGTTGCTTCTCCAGCTCAGGCTCAGGAAGTAAGGCATTTGTTTTTTGTCTTCACTAAACTCGTTTCTTGTCTCTTAGCCTCACATTTAACTCAGAGGTGTTTCTATAGTATGCTAATAGTGAAGTTCAAGTTTTTGACAGTAGAATATATTAGAAAAAGGTACTGCTTGTTTTCAAAATTTGCCAGTGTCTGAAACATAATAAATGTGACTTCGTTTCCTTTTTCACTGTGGACTGTATAGCAGTTACTGCAAAAAAAAAAAAAAAAAAAGGATTCTACAGCAAAAACCAACAAAATACTGATCTGCGTTTGGAAAATTTTCCATCTATTCAATATGTGCAATTTCTTTTAAGTGAATAGATCCAGCTATACCCTGTTTTTCTCAATTCTTTTTTTTTTTTTTATTTTTATTTTTTTTTTATTTTTTATCATTATTATTATTATTATTTTATTTTTTATAATTTTTTTTTTTTGTCTTGTAGGCGGATTTGTCAAATGCATAATAAAGTAGTAGGGATGAATCCTATAGAGACTGAGTCTTTTGGTTTGCTGGCTTGTAATTGTGTAGCAAATTTGTATGTAATAATATACTGGTAGAGGAGTTGGAGAAAGAGGAGTATTTCAGTTTGGTTGGGCTTCAGAATTATCACGATTATCAACATCATCATCATCATCATCATCATCATGATTATTGTTATTAGTATTATCGATATTGTTATTATTATTTTTTAAGCTTCTGCCTACAACCCCTAAATGTTCCTATTGAAGTTTAAGCCTGTCTTGACCAATAAATGCTTTTGCCTTACCAAATGTAGGGATAACTAGAAGTTTTGAGTGACATTTTAATAATTTTGATGATATTGTATAAAGTAGTAAGGAGTATTAGAAATTCAATTAGCTAGTTAGTTTTTTTAAAATGTCTTTCTTTTCCTCTTTCCCAAACTAAGATTTTTGCAAAGCTAGATTATGGTTTTATGGTTAGAATGATGAATCAAATTTTTGTGTGTGTTAGAGAGAGTGAGAGTGAGAGAGGTGCTTGCACCTTTCTCTAAAGTAAAAATTGTTTTAATGCTAGAATATGGTTTCATTGTGAGAATAACTTGTAGTCAGACTTATTTTAGAGAGAGAGGAGCTTGCATCTGAAACATGTATATGGAGTTTGCTTTTGTAAATTTTGACAATCGAATACAATGTTAATCTGGAACACCATAATTGTTAGCCAGTTATATGCTAGCATAATGCCCTCAAATGTTCAGTCCCTTATAACCCTCAAACGTATACAACTCTTATGGGGTCTTCCATGTCTATAATAATTCCTTGTCATATTGCTGTGCTAATTTTTAGTAAAGCTGTAGTACAGGTCTTGTTGCATCAAGTTGCCTTGTTTTCTAAATTATTTAGTTTTTTGACGCAAGGTTTTTAACTATATGACAGGTACATTTTGAATTGAGGAAATGGCTTCATGCAAACACCAGTCCTGAAGTTGCTGCAACAACCCGGATTATTTATGGAGGTCTCTTAATTTCTTCTGTCCCTCATCCTACTCTTGTCTTTGTCCTTCTGCCATCCAGGCATTATCCCAATTTTGAAGTTTTGCCAAATGAAGCAATAGATGCCCTTTGTTCTCATACCTCGCAATAGAACAATGCCAACAATTTAGTCTGACAATCGCTGGATAAGAGGGTGGCTACGAGTAGTGGATTATATGGTTGCCTCCTAGCATGTTGAATAAGTCATTCTGGTGCCTTTGGGTTTAGGTGAGACCGACTCTAGGAAGTTGTCGTGTGAGTCTGCACCTTTGCCAACAATGCCATAAAGTTAGGTTTTTGAATGTTCTACTCATTCTTGGCTGGAAAATGCAGTGTGTTTGCACTTGTTTGGGTTCCTCTTTCATGGGATGAATGGTGATTGCAGAGTAAAAATGGAATAATGTCAAAAGTTGTTTAATATTTACTCTTTCCAGTTTGCTTTGCTGTTTCATTACCTTAATTGCATACCTGTTGCAGGTTCTGTGAATGGTGCAAACTGCAAAGAATTGGCATCTCAGCCAGATGTTGATGGCTTTTTGGTTGGGGGAGCTTCTCTAAAGGTATTAACGTTGCTGCTTATTTATTCTTTTTAGAACTGTCTTTTCTCATGCCCTTATTTTCGGCTGACCACTTCACACACTCTTCAGCTGGAGTTCATCGACATTATCAAGTCTGCTGAGATTAAGAAAAGTGCCTAAGCTTGCACCGGGTATGAGTAGGTGAGACTCTCAAGCTCTCATATGGGGACCTATTGAATCCGTGCAATACAAATTAAGAATAACTTTTTTGAGAGAGTAAGTTCCGTTTTGTGTTCAAATAAGCATCTCAGACTGGCTTTTGTGTATGAATAAAGATGACCAAGTATTAACTTCTTTATGCCTCTAACAAATCTGACTGGCTTTTGTGTATGAATAAAGATGACCAAGTATTAACTTCTTTATGCCTCTAACAAATCTTTTTTATTACATCCAGTAACTTCATTCCCTACATGCTTTTGTGTGTTTTGGGGTGCATGTTTGTGTCTGAATCTCTGTGGAAATGATTGATATTTGCCCCCCTTCCCATAGAGCATAAGGACTACAGTTATAAACTTCATATATATCTTTTGGAGTGAAGGTAAGGCCGCCCAACTTCTTCAAAGCTGGGCCAGAAGGAAAGATAAATTTTGCCATCCATGTACAAATGGCTCCACATATTATGAATAACTTCTTTACAGACAAGGTTAATTAGGTAAAAGTAGAGTTTCCTCCTTGCTGTGGATTATGTAATGTCATTATTAGTTGTTTAGAGTTATTATAATATCTGGTCGTTATTGCGACACCACCGGTATGGACTTTTGAGAGTCAAGTGCCTATTAACTTCTAGGTGGCCTTAAATTTAAACCCCACGGGTTGCGGTCATTGCAAGCAGGGTATGGTTGGTAAAGTTGAATTATTGGAACCTGTGTGAACTGTTAACTATTTTAAGAGTAATGTTACTCTTCACGCATGCTACATTTTTTTTTTTTTTAACACATGCCACATTAATTCGTGTAAAATGGGTTTAAATGATAGATTATTTTAATTTTCTCCTGCCAAAGTAAAAATTGTCTTCGTTGTGGTTTGAGAAACACCATATTTATAACTATATTTTATCAATTCATGGACAAAATCCTTATTCTCCCATTCTAGACACATTAGCCGCCCCTATCCCCTGCCCGGGTGAACGCCACCACTCCTTCCATCTAACTCCATCGTCAAACAATAAAATCGTTGTTCCTTCCATCTAACTCCATCGTCAAACAGTAATCCTTGTTCTCTGCTGTTGTTCCAACATCGGTAAGTATTCTCTACAACAAGAAGTCTATTCGAAGATAGAGAAGGGTGTGAAGATAAAGCTTGTAACTTTGTCACCTGGTAAACGTTGCAAATGGCCTCACGTGAAGAGGCTGAGGGTTTGAAGGCTGGCCTGGCATTTTTTTTTGTTGTAATTCTGGCATATCTTTGAAAGTTGCAAGAATCCACTATAGTTGAACAACGTATTTATATGACCCAAAAATTCAGTGCTAAAGAGTCTTCCCGAAATTAATGACGTCTGGTCTTGTCTGTTTACTCTCACTTCCACCATGGAAGCTTTACAAGGCCCCCTTTACTTCCTGCTCCCAAATTCGAACCAGATATCGAGAATTTCAAATGGAGGCTCATCCAGAAGGGCGTGTGCCCAACCCCCGAAATCACCCACAAAACATAAACCATCTTTTTGCATAAGTGTGCAATGAAATATTGTGACCCATTATTAGAGCATCTCCGACTCTTCATATGGCTCATAGTAGCTAAATATAACTATTATGAGCCATTTTATCCTTTCATCATATGTTTCAAAATATAAAGTTTTGAAAAATTTACTATAGAATATGAAAATTTATTGCAGCACATCTTAAGACTTCAATTTTTTTTTTCTCCCTCTTTCTACTCCTCCCCTCTTTCTCTCATTTTGAAAAAAAATAATATTTAAATAAAATAGAAAGTATAATAGAGAGTATGTTGGAGTGTGTATAAAAAAAGTAGTAAAATAAAAAGGAAAATGATAGGTTTTCTTCTGGTGTCTTCCCAACTGTGATGTAACTTTTAAAATTACCAATAAATTAAAAGTCAATAATGATAATCTCAAATTCAACGATAATTTTAAAAGTCACATCACAATTGGGAGAACACCAGAATGACACTAGAAGAACACCTAGCATTTTCCAAATAAAAATTACACTTTTTCACTAATTATTTTAACAAGTATTGCTAGAGATGCTCTTATAGTTGGGCTCGGTTATTGATGGTGGGTTGTGATTGAATTTTAGGATTGGAAGAATTATAAGCATTTTTCAAAAAAGATTTTACGGAGCCTTTGAAGATAATTTGGACCTCATGCAAGTGTTGGATGCTTAAAAGTAAGTAAACTATAAGATTTAATATTGACCGTTGAATAAACTACAACATACATACTGTTTTATTTTAATAACAACATGTAAGTCAGATCCTTTGAAAAATGCAATAATTTTGAATTTTTGGAATTAATCAAGAATTTTGTTATGGTCTTACATGATTGACAGTATCAGTATTGGTCATTGAAGTACTTGAGAGTGTACGTGCGATATCGCGCGTGCGTGAGAATGGGAATGGGACTGCTTCCTCATGGCTGGACCAGCTTAGGGTGTCCGTGTGCTAGCCAATTCAACTTGTACCCAAAGCAAATGTTGCGTTGAATTTAACATTTAACATTTAACATTTTCCTTCCCTGAAAGGGTAGCTTAGAGCACAAGAATGACTGTTTTTAGGGTGTGGACGTAAGGAATGATCAATTTTGTCATCCTTCTAGAACTGGCTCCACATATTATAAACGACTTCTTCGCAAAGATGTTATTAGTTAGGTAATTAAGCGGTACCTTTATTTGCTGTGGATTACGTCAAGTCGTCGTGAGTTGTTCAAAGTATTGCCCGTTTTGTAAAATCTGGTCTTTAATTGTGATGCCAACCAATATGGACTAAGAGAACACAAGTGCTTAATTATCAACTTCTACCTGCCCTTTACTGTAGACACATGGATCATGGGTCATTGCAAGCAGGCTATATGGTTGGCAAAATTTCACTGCTTCTGTTGTATTCTACCAACCTTAAAATTGTCTTCATTTTTGTTTGACATATGTGTCTGAGTTATCACTTGATCTGGGAAAGTTGGGTTTGTATTACTTCTGAATTAAAGCCTCTCTTTTTTGACATATATGCAAGGAAGGATTAATTGTGATCACCCATTACAGTCCGCCCTTAGCTTGTTGATCTTGGCTTATAGGAGTGACAATTTGTGTTTACGTGTTGTGTCAAAACGTGAGTAAAGAGGTCAACACTAACCTGACTCATTTAAACTCGCTAATTTCATGTTAGGTCTACGGGCCGTATAAAAAATTATCAATCCTAAATATCGTATGTCAAGCTCGAGACGTGTTGAAGCATAAAGTGACGGTCATTAGGTATAAGATTATTTTGGTCAATCTTAACTTGAATCAAACCTCTCTTACTTAATCAGTTAATTTTATATTAAATTCGTATCGGGTTCACACGGGAAAAAGTACTTAAGCATGACTTTACACCCAAATATCAATGTTGATCGAATACATTAATAATTGCTAGTGTGAAATGATTCTTTAGTTAAGGCCACATATTAAGAATTGTTGGCCATCTCAATCCTACTGTTGGTCGGACTTGCTTCTGAGTAGTTCATGCCTTGCGTCATGCCTTGCGTAATTAACGTATTTTCCGGGAGGTAAATAATGATTGCCCAACTACATTTACAGGATAACTTGCCGCACGGGGTAGTCGTCAACGTTTGAAAAATACCAAATAACTTGGAAATTTGGGGAATGGCATTATCTCATATATTGACTGTCATGGTGTCATGAGGTTGAGAATCTGTGATGGCATGTGACGATCGATGAATTTGGTGAATGGTAAACCACTTCACCGGAAGACACTAAATTATATAAATAACAAAGCAGGAGGCTAGCAGGAGCTGTGCGTGGATTCTATAGTCAAGGAAAAAGACTATTATGAGTTTGATCATTGTCTTATTAAGAATCTTTGCATGCTATTTCTATTAATTATAGACGATGATTTGTATTGAGACAGTTGTTTTTTTTTTTTTTTTGGGTCGAAAGAATCGACATTTATTTTTAGAACATATGATTCAGAATCCTCTGTTCTAAAAACATATGTTAATTTAATAAATTGAAAATCGCCTTTGCCGAACAAGAAAAAATTATGGGGGGCGTGCGTGAAATCATGGATGTTGTAGGAGCACAGCTGCACAAGAGTCAGAGAGTACCAAACAAGATGGACTTTTGTGAAAGAATCTTATAATCACGAACACCAAGACATTTTTCTGTTTTATTACTAAAGTCAACCTAAGTTTGGTTAGAGGAAGTTAGAAGGTGACGAGGATTTCTTGTATTTTTCCGACATATAACTCCAGCATTCCCATCTACATTACTATTGACTTCTTCAAGAATTTCGTTTGTTTAAATTAATTAACTCCGGCAATTACAGCCTCTATGGTCCCCCATTTGACGATGTTTATTCATATTTTGTTCTTCAAATTTCCTTGGAAATTAATATGTTACCACCTATGATTAATCAGCCATCATCAACACGGCTGATTACTGATAAAAAAGCTTATGCAAAGTTAATTTCAGACGACAGTCACGTGCATTCTTTCTCACACTTGCAGAGAAAGTAACCAAACAGTAGGCTATAGGTCAACTCCTTAACGTTTATCCGTCTGGAAGATATGACAAAAAGATCCGGGCAATCGGAGCAGATTCCGGGAAAAAAACAACTTTCCAAGAACACGAACACACGTACACGTACATAAGTCCCCACGGCACTACCTTTCGTGGGCTTTCCAGAGAAAGCATTCAATCTGGCGGTGGTAGTCAGCAAGTGACAGCTAATTTGCTGAGCGTCAAGGAAAAAGTCCTTGCTTTCACACTAGAATACCTGTTTTGTTTCTTTCACAGGATTAGCTGGTTTGACTTTCCAGATATGATCGTGTTGTTTATGATTTCTTATTTTGGTAATATAAAAAAGAAAAGAAGAAGAAGAAGATTTGATGACTTGTAAGGCAATCGATCCTTGTCGCTTCTACATATATATACTTCGCCGTAATATTTCTTGTTATTCTTTCAAATCATTTCTCGACTGGCGATTAAAATTATTTAATGCAAGTGAGAACTAGCTGAACTTCACTTTTGTTTTCACACCTGAAACACCCGCCATTATTACGGGGATTTTTCCTTTTTCTAAGCCTTTCCTACCGGGCTTGGCTGGCTCGCTGGATTGACTTCTGCTCCTTCCAAGTTGTTTACACTTGGGTTTCTCTATTTTCCAACTCTTAAGCAGTTGCTGCAGTGTCTTTCCAGTGGAGAGGAGAGAGATAGGATTTCAAGCTTTTGAATTCATGGGTTCGTGCTTCAGTGTTAGAATCAAAGCCGAGAGCCCTCCTCACAATGGTATGATTGCAGTTTCAGTATTCCACTTATCTTATATTCTTTCACCTTTTCCTGATGCGTCTTGTAGCTGTTCTTGGCCAAGAAATTGTTGGTTTTTTTTTTTTTTTTTTTTTGAATTTGTTGTGATGGAATTGTATGCTTTGCGATTGGTGAAACATGCAATAGAACAGAGAATCTCTAGCCTGCTTTCTTTCTTTCTTTCGATTTCTTTTTGGGTGCTATTTTGGGTCCTGCATCTGGGTCTCTACATAGTTGGCTTGATTTAGACGAGGTTTCAATTTCCTGGAAACCAAATGAATGGTTGGCGGTGTGTGCTTGATCAGAGTTCTCTCTCTCTCAAATTAAAACAGTTTTCTTTTCATTTGAGGATTTTACAAAACCCCATTGATTTTGCTTTGCAGTTTTTTTTTTCCTTTGGGTTGCCAAACAAGTTTAAGATAACAAAAAAATTTTGCTTTTTGAATCTATATACTTTCGTTGGATGGAAGTTTGAGAAAACTAAATCAGCTGTAGAAGTCTATACTTATTACTGATAACATTTCCATATAGATTTAGATTTATGAGTAATGCTATTTAGTAGACTACTATACGATTTTCGGGGTTCTATTGGCAATCAACATTGCTCCCTGCTCTGAACTGAGTTAATTTGAAGACAGAAATGCTCTTTTTCCCCCTACCTCTGTTACCATTTATAATTTGTGATTAAGTTTGTAAGAAGTGTGCTAATTTTTGTGTTCGAATTACAGATGAATTTACTAATTATATGGGATTGATGGGTGTAGGTGCGAATTCAACATATGGTAGAAAGGAAGGGATTGATTTGAGCTGTTTAAGCAGTAAGTTCTCACCTGTCTCAGTGCCTTCAACGCCTCGGACAGAGGGTGAGATCTTGCAGTCCTCCAATTTGAAAATCTTCTCCTATAATGAACTCAAAACAGCCACCAGGAACTTCCGTCCTGATAGTGTGGTGGGTGAAGGCGGTTTCGGTTGTGTCTTTAAAGGGTGGGTCGATGAGCATTCATTTGCGCCTGCCAAGCCTGGAACCGGCATGGTTATCGCCGCAAAGAGGCTTAATCAAGAAGGTTTCCAGGGTCACAAGGAATGGTTGGTGAGTTCTATTTTTACCCTTCTTTGGCTCCTTTGCATTTCTTGATATCTCTCTGAGATTCTGAGCCTTTTTGTTGAACCTTAAAGTTGTCCTTTTGAGTTGCATGTAATAGTTTATGATCTTTTTAAGGGATTGGATAACCTTCTTTTCAACATTACCAATAAGTTCAATCTTCAGGAGTTATGATTAATTAATTTTGTGGATCCTCTTGAACTGTAGGCAGAAATCAACTACCTGGGGGGGCTGGATCATCCTAATCTGGTGAAATTGATTGGTTACTGCTTAGAGGATGACCAACGACTTCTAGTGTATGAATTTATGCCTAAGGGCAGCTTGGACAATCATCTGTTTAGGAGTGAGTTCTTGATCTCCTTCTGCAGTATTTACTTATCAGCTTTTAATATACTTCACTGTCCCATTGTTTAAGACCTTAAACATCTCTGTTGGCATTGTGTAATCAAGAATCTTGATCATCTTGGAACAGGGGCTTCTTATGTTCAACCGCTTTCTTGGAACCACCGTATGATGATTGCACTTGGTGCTGCTAAGGGTATAGCATTTCTTCACAGTGACGAAGTAAAAGTGATATATCGGGACATCAAAACGTCGAATATCCTGCTAGATAGCGTATGTTAAACATGTTTCAATTGTTCTAATTTTAGGGATTCTGGAGGAGTTTAAGACTGTTTAGTTGAACATGCTCTCTCACCCACTTCTCATATTAAATTGCAGAACTATAATGTAAAGCTCTCAGATTTTGGGTTGGCCAAGGATGGGCCTACAGGTGACAGAAGCCATGTCTCTACAAGGGTCATGGGTACCTACGGGTATGCAGCTCCTGAGTATATGGCTACAGGTACCTTAAAATTTTAAGCTTTGCTCATTTCTCCTAAGTTAAAAACCTGAATTGTCTTGTTTTCACCACTTGTTTCTTGAAACAAGAGAATGAACAGAATAACAATTACTTTTTCATCAAATTTCTGACTTATTAAGAAACTTAAGCAGATGGGGATCTCAAGTGCAATTTGGGCATATCAAGTCCCAAGTTTCTCACAAGCTTTGTAACTGATACTTAGTTCATTCTATTATTGTGAAGGTCATTTAACGGCCAGAAGTGATGTCTACAGTTTTGGGGTTGTTCTCCTAGAGATGTTATCCGGCAAACGAGCCGTGGACAACAACAGGCCACCAAGAGAACACAATTTAGTTAGTTGGCTTAAGCCTTACCTTACCAGCAAACGAAAAGTTCTCAAAGTTTTTGATTCTCGAATCGAAGGCCAGTACTCATTGAGTGCAGCCCTGAAAGCAGCCTACCTTGCAAGTCGATGCTTAGCAGTAGAACCCAAGTTGAGACCAAACATGGACGAGGTGGTAAGAATGTTGGAGCAGCTTCAGGACTCAGAAGACAATGGGGACTCTCCAAATTCAGGCAATGGAACTCGCATTGAAAAAGCTGCTTCTTATCCCGGCACACCTGCTTCTCACTTACATACATGAAGGGAGAATAAAAAAAGATTTGACGCATGCTTTATTCATATTTATGCAATCTATGAAGAAGAAGAAGAAGAATAAATGGATGGTTTACTGGATGAACATTGTATCTTGTGCTCAGAGTATGCATTACCATTGTAGATTACTGTACAGTTCTGTTAATGGTTTCAGAAAATCCGTCTTTGAATCGTTTTCTTGTTGCGTCTGAAATATGATAAACATGAGAAAAGAAGCCTTTGCAGTTTGCAACATTTACATGATTGTTACACAATAGTGAATTTTATGAGCAAGAAACCAATTGGATAGAGTTTTCTGTGTGTGGTAAGTTACCATTTATTCTAAATTAAAAAAGAGTAATTAAGTTACGATTAGAGTTTTTTTATATTCACTTACCAAATTTAGTCTCACCAAGTAAGAAACAAATGTAAAAATTTTACACCCATGTAAAATTATCATATCCAATTTGAGATTTAACTTTTGGGGTGTCCGGCCTAATTCCTGCCCATCCTACCCTCAGTTGTCTCCAATATTTTAAGGCCGAGTTGTTAATAATATATTCTTAATTATTTTATCAATTATAATTTGTCACCAACCGCTTATCGAGTATGAAAGAAAATGGTCGAAATTGGGTAGAGTTTCCAATATCAATGCCAAAAGGCCCAAAGCAATGGACCATGTACCCTAAATATTTTTCCAATTAAACGTGATTGTAACCATGTCAATTTATAAGGAATTGTAATAAAAGAAGCTGCATCTCAATATATGTATCTAGTAAAATTCCTTGAATCTCAATCATTTATTTGAAATTCTTACCAATACTCGTAAAAAAAAAATAAAACTTACTAATTATCAATTTTAACAATTCAATATAATTATCACGTCAGCAATTACTATTTATCTGTACAACTGTACAAGTGATAACTTTTGGAATGGGATCTTCTTTAATTCATTTTGGATTGGAGGGGATCAGTTCATGGTCAGAATCTCTTTAAAGAGATCCAACGACCACAAACATGCCACGTGTCTCACTTATTAAAAAATAATAAAATAATATAATAATTATTATTTTTTTGATATGGTATTTGACTACCTCCAAGGGGCCACCGTTTGGCCTAAGAGTGACTTCAGCCACCCCAAATCAGTCGGTCTGGGTTGGCCGAAGCCACCCCCATGGCCCTTGGGGGTGGTTCGGCCACCCCTCAAGGGCTTTTTTTGTTTTTGGTTTGGGGTGGTAGGTGCTTTATGTATGGGGGTGGTTGACATCCTCAAGGGCTTTTTTTTTTTTTGGCTCATGAGAATTTGACCCACCGAAGTGGTTCGACCACCCTCAAGAAAGGGCCAAATTTTAAATAAAAAAAAAAAAAAAAAAAGGCCTTGGACCGGCTGATCTTCGGCCACCCTTAGGCCAAACAGTGGCCTTGGGGTGGTCAGTCATCCAAGGGCATATTAAAAAAACAAAAATAATTATATTATATTATTATTATTATTATTATTATTTTAAAATTAAATAATATTTTATTATTTTTTAATAAGTAAGACACATGGCATCTTTATGCTCGTTGGATCTAATATCTAAGAATTCGAGTTCTCTATTTTGAGATACGATCGCACAAGTTGTTCGCTATAGCTGCGGTAACGTACGAGGCCCAATCCAAAGCAATCGCTCTCTCATTCTGGTAATGTTTTCTACTCTTAAAAGACCACATGCTTTGCACTCTATGCGTTCGATAAAATGTTTAGTTTATGCCTTTTAAGTAAATCTTTAAAGAGACTAGAGATTTGATCAGCAAGGAATTTGATCTCTGGAATTACACAGTTCAATACACGATGAAAAGAAGTCTGCCAAACACGATGTACTTTGTCGAAAAAAGAAAACTGAAAATGGTTAACTTGTTTATCTCGTTGGTTTACTAAAATGTACGTAGAGTTTGATCATAATCAAGAACTAGGTTTTTGCATTTTACATGTTTGTTGAAATGCTCAAATGAATTTCGGGAAAAACGAAAAGCTTGTTAATTTGTTGATAGTTAGATTTTGTTATCACATTGATTGATAAAGGTATTATCATTGGAAAAGCAGAGGATAGGACTTAAGAAATCGATGGACCCGTTTGAAGTGGCATTTGAGGATGTTGAAGATTTGTCACCTGATTCACCCACTGATGATCCTGTTCACGTTGAGAATCAATTTCTCACACCCACTAACTCATTAACATCCCCAGCCCTGGCAGCGTCAACTGGGACTAATGCATCCACGGGCAACAATGAAGATGAGGATGAAGAGGAAGAGGAGGATAATGTGGACGTCAACATCAGAAATATTGCATTCAGGAGGGACCCCAATAAATTAGCCAAGACACGGTAAGTAGATTTATTTGATTTGGTGGACCATCAAAGAGAAATTCTAAACGACTAAGTTCCGTAGTTGAATTTTCGAATTTGGCTACCAATTTTCGTCATACCAGCAATTTGGTTAATGAAGAAATAGGATAGTTAGAAAGAGATCTTTTTTAAAAAGAAGAAAAAAGTAGAAAATAAAATCAACACACTCAAAGATTTAAGGTCGATAACTAGACAATGGGATCATCAATTTCTATAGTACCCAAAATTTAAAGAAATGGAAAAATAAACTAATTCAAACAAAAATCGTTTCTCAGATAGCCTAAGAGGGGGGCTTTAGATTAGCATACCTTTTCAAGGAGTTGTCTTATCTAATGGCCAAAAAAGATATGGTACAAAGAATTAGTCTTTTTTGCTTTATCATTGGTATGGGATATGCTTATATCGCATGGAAAAGGAAGAGAATCTGAGAAAAAAGAGGGAAAGAAGAAGCCTTCTGTTCTTGTCCACTTCTATTTTGTAATGGGCTAACATGACATGTTTGCTCTGGAAATTATATGAATGAGAAACCAACAAAACTTATAAAGATTTGTTATTAGAGTTTTCTTATACTTAATTGAAAGTCAAGTATCCTAAGAACTTCTCAAAAAATTTCAAAAGAAAAGTTTGCCTTTTTAATGGTTCTTCATATATGAAAATTCTTAGTTTTGACTTGGGAGAGCCGCAAGCTTTGGATGTTAGAATCCCCATAAAGATGATGACACTTATTGAAGGGGCTATGGCCCTCTGGTCTGCATGTGGCTTCATAACTGCTTCTAATGCCTTGTAGATATTTCTGTGAATGAATCACAGAAATAGAAGAAACCAAGATCATCCTCTCGTAATTGCTAGTTAAAACATTGTATGAAATGGTTTTTTTTTTCTTCATTTTTTACTCTTCAAATGTTATGATAACTGATGTAGAACCAATTGAATGCCAATTAAAACACAATAAATAATTTAGCTTTATGGAAAAACTGACAGACATGATATTGTTTTGCATATGTATATTATGGATAATTACAACTACATGTTGCTTCACACTATTAGTTCTCTTTTCTTTGCAGGGCTATGCTATCACAGTTCACAGAGGCACAAACGGAAAGGTATGAGTCCTTTCGGAGATCTCGATTTAAAAAAGCTGACATGAAAAAGGTACATTTGTTCTGTATCTTTTCTGTGCATTTTCCCTTGTTTAGTTGGGTGTCTTTTCTAAGGCTTTATCAAGTTTGAGTTATTGACCACCTTAGAAACCCTCTTTCTTTAGCTTCAAAATTTGTTGGTTCCCCCCATTTTTGTGATCTGAAGTGGTGGTTATATTGAGGATCCACCCACCTCAAATGAAACATGTCCATTGTACTGAAAATTACCAATGGACATGCTTCATGCCTGTGTAGAGAGAGAGAGAGAGAGAGAGAGAGAGAAAATCTAGAACAAGATGGGCTTTCATTTCAATTACATGGTGGTGTTTCGGGTTTAATCTCTGCTCATTAGGAGATAATAAGTTGGCAAAAGACCTTTTTAGTCTTGTTGAGCTCTTAGTAGGCATGTATTTATTTCGCTTTCTTAAAGTGCAGCAATAGAACCTGTTGGTGATTCACTTATGCAATTGGAGTCTGCCATAATTTTTATTTCTCTTACATGGTGAGAGTGCAGTTGTTACTGAGCATCACAGGGATGAAGACAATTTCTGAGCCAATGATAGTTGCAGTTTCAGCGACGGCAAAAATGTTTGTTGGTGATATTGTTGAGACTGGTACGCATATTTTATGCAACTCAAAAATGATGTTGACTTGTAACTTCCAAGTAACAGGTGATCCCCTCTGGCAGTGGTCAGGGGGACCTAGCAATGGACTTTGAGGGGCATAGCTTCCCAAAAGTTTTGCAAATTTTCATTTAAAGTCTACCTATTTACAAGAATGCTATTTTCAATATTTTTCTCTCTAGTTTTAAGGTCTTCCTCATAAGCTCCATGAGAATAATTTTTTACACCTTACTCCCCGTGGGGACTTTTCACAAGACACGTAGGCTTAGCTCTGCCAAATTAAAACAGAAGGAGAAGCAAAAGGATATCTTTATTACTAGGTGAATATGAAATAGAATGACCAAACTGTCAGACATAAAGAAGTTTGATGCTTTCTCTATCACATTCTGCAGAATCACATGCAAGTCTAGTGCATGTCTTAGTCTTCCATAACTGTATTTTCAGATACTTGGAAATTAGCTCGGTGTTCTATGTATCTTCAATTGATACATTTCATTTTGCAGCTAGAATGGTTATGTCCGAGAGGAAGGATTCAGGTCCTATTCGACCTTGTCACATCAGAGAAGCGTATAGAAGACTAAAGCTCGAAGGCAAAGTACCAAGGAGATCAGTGCCAAGGCTCTTCCAGTAGATGGAGCCAGTATGTAGTCCTTATGGCCTGATTCCTCATGTTTTCATTTTTTAGCATTATTCTTACTCTCATCCTCTGTATGTTACTATGTTAGGCTGTAAAATTTAAAAACATACCACATACCTAGCCAATAAAGTGGTCTTTTACCTTGCCACAAATGACTCATCTCTTAGTTTTTCCGAATGGAGAGGCAGCTGTGATATTTCTTTTCCTTTTTTTCTTTCATTTGGATCGTTTTTCATATCTTCCTAATTTATCCTTCCTTTTCCTTTCTTTTCAGGCCACCTGGGCTTTATTCTCACATTTGTGATGAAGTACATCAACTATATGTTGCTTAAGAAAGTCCAGATTTTCGGTCTCTGAGCTTGCGGACATCTCCCCTTCCAGTAGATACTAGTGTATAAAGTTGAAATCACAGCTCAAATCTCTTGTAGTGGTTTAGGATTGTGGTTATGAGCAATGACAACGAGGATTATGATTTCTGACTCCTGTCATTGTTCATCTGAAGTTTTTAGTAAAATTGGCAAATATGATATTCTGCCCTTTTCATTGTCACAGATAAATCCAGGCTCTTGATACTTCTGAGCAGTTTTCTACACTTCCCTTACATGCATCTATAGCAGCTGATGTAATTTTGGCATACAAGCTCCATGCTGTAATTTTTTGGCCTTGTTATTTTGGGGTTTCAACTTTGTAGCTTGATACAACAATAGATGAATGCTTTAGCTTGCTGGTCTATGAATCCAGACGCTGACAAGTGACAACTGCTCGCATATAATTGCCTTTTCAACATGTCAAGATTTAAACGCTATGGAAAACTATTTTGCTAATCTTTTGCTATTATATTTAACATCATAATAATTACACCTTTTCTTTTTTTTCCCATCTCCACAACTTCCTAGGCCTACCATAAAGCCAGTTTAGAATGAATTCTCTTGAGAGAATCAATTTAGGGTTAACATGACACAAGAAATATGTGTTTCAATCTCAAAGAGTTTAGTTTCAATTAGAACTGGATTCAAATTGAATTCACCAATTAAAACCCTCTTGCGATTTTATTAGACCAATATATTTTCTTGAGCGACAAAAAATGCTCAATTTATTTTGGATAATTCGTCCAATCCGAGGATAATTATAATGTCATGAAGTTTGGGATATGGTAATTGTGTTTTCCCTATTGTGAACGGACATGTACTAAGGTCGTTTTGCATACCCGTAACTACAGTCGTACGACCATGTAGGTTACCATTTGCAATAGACCCTAAACAGCATGTCGTTGAAGAGAACAAAGCAAATATCTAGGGGCTGTTATCGTCTTTTCGTGCGAAATCTGAGGTTTAAGCGATGTTTATACTGCCGGGTGCTCTGCTTCTTTTGCGTTTGTGATGATATGAGGATTGGCACTTCAATGGCGCTTGTCCAACTCCAGCACGTGTGCTTCTCGCCTCTCGCACGTGCCGTTCGCCCTCGTGCCCTTTCCGTTTTTCCCTCCCGCAACTTCTCTATAGCCTCCCCCACGCGTGCCTCCCAGGCTGAATCGCAGCACGTGCTCCTCGGCATGTCCGAGCCGGAGCTCCAACAGCTCGCCCATGACTTCGATCAGGTAAAGACACAAAAAACCTCAATCCTGTGTTTGTTTCTCGAGAAAATGAAAGAAATTGACTAACGTGTGGTAGTAACACTTTTTGAAGTTCAGGTTTTTTTTTTTCGAAATATCTGGACGCCTTAAAACAGAAGGGTTCAGGCAATTGCGTAGTTTGTATTGATACTTTTTGATTCTTGGGAATATTATGTTTTAGGAAAAGTATAGAGGGAAGCAACTCCATCATCTCATTTACAAGAGGAAGGTCAAAGAAATTCAAGACTTCAGTCACCGTGAGAAAATCCTCTCCTTCGTTCTCTTGGGTCACATTTTGTTTTTTTTTGTTTTTGTTTTTTTCTGACATTTACATTTTCCCAATAAGTAAATGGGTGAATACAATTCGTTTTTTTTATTGGTGTTATTGTCATGGTTTGTTACAGTGCCTCAGGCATTCAGGAATGATCTTGAAGAAGCTGGATGGAGGGTTGGGCGGTCGCCCATTTATGGCACTGCCACTGCTGCTGATGGGACTATTAAGGTGAAAAGCAACATAATTGAATCGTTTCTTGTTGTAATTTGGTTATAATAATACATTTCTTACTTGGGCAGTTGTGTAAGTGTTTTGATGAAATGTATTGGTTGGGCCAATTCATATGATGCTATAGTTCTCTCTCTCTCTCTCTCTCTCTCTCTCTCTCTTCCTTTTTTTTTTTTTTAATATATATATATATATATATTGGTAAGTTACACACTATCCGGTGGGACTTCTTTTTTTAGATGAATATCTGGTGGGACTTGAACCCACAATCTCACCCTCCGCCTTGCTACAAAAGGGAAGAAGTACTATTTGAGCTAAAGCTCATTGGCCATATGATGCTAGAGTTCTATTGTTCAAATGCTATTGTATAGGACATGATCATAAATTTTGGGTAGCCAAGTGTGTGTATGAATATGGTATCTGCAAATGTCTTTGCTTCGCATTTTGAATTGATAATACTGTGATTCTTGGAAGTTATCTCTCTCTACTTTATCTTTACATTGATTCTCTTATTTTATTATACTTTCCATTGACCGTGCAGTTGTTAATTAAATTGGAAGACAACAGATTGATTGAAACCGTTGGCATACCAGTCAAAGATGACAAAGGTTCAGTGCGCCTTACAGCGTGCGTATCGTCACAGGTGATTTTCTGAGTGGACTTGTGATACCCTAAAAAGTTTTACTAGGTGAGACTAAGCTTTGTAAGTGATTATAGAGAGCTTCAATTGGAACTTGACTAACCCTTTTGGGGTGATAGTGTAGATGTGGCTAATTTTTTTCTATGTTGTTACAAATGATACCAGAGCAATCTAGTAACACCATGTGGCGCTTTGCTGGACATAAACCTTGATGATGACGTCAAATATTGAGTGGTGGAAATTATGATCCCTTAGAAAGTTAGTCACACGTTAGGAAGATGGATTGCCCATATTGAGTGGGTGGATTATAAATGTGCTTATGCGTGCTAAATACTACATGAGCTCCCTATAATTACTTATAAAGTTCAGATGTGACTAGCATTTTTCCTAGGTTATTAGAGTACTATTTAATGCCAATTTTTTGCCCATTTTCTGGGAGTATTCTTTCATTGGTTCTGGAAATTGTTTTTGTGTACATCAGCAATATATTTCTTGTTAATTTGATTTTTATACTAGGTTTGTTTTTTAGGCTCCTTATTGTTTTGGATATTCAGGTAGGCTGCCCCCTGCGTTGCTCATTTTGTGCCACTGGAAAAGGGGGATTTTCAAGGAATCTTAAGAGGCATGAAATTGTTGAGCAGGTACTCTTAATGTCTTCTTATATTCACTCTTCATAGTCCACTCTATGGTAGTTGTCTTTGAATATTTTATGGTATACACAATTCTGGACAAAGTTGCTAAGGTGGAATTGAGATACTTCAATTACTTCGGAAAAAAAAAAAAAAAAGAAGAAGAAGAAGAAAAAAACTGTCACTGTCATCATATACTAGAAACAATAAATGTATTCGAGCAGGCTAGAGTTTGTTTAACATCATGAAGTGGTTGTAAATACATTTGTATACATAGGTATTAGCTATTGAGGACGTCTTCAAGGATAGGGTAACAAATGTGGTGTTCATGGGAATGGGTGAGCCAATGTTGAATCTGAAGTCAGTACTTGAAGCACACCAGTGCTTGAATAAGGTGCGTTTTAGAACTATTACATGCACATAGTCTAGTTGCTTCACGACATTGTTATGTCTGTGAAAACTTTTTAATACGTGGTGTAATTATTTTTCATTTGAACTTGATTGTAATTTACTTCTAGAATTTTCCATTTACATGTTAAATTCTTGCGTCTTTCTTCTATTTAAGGATGTGCAAATTGGGCAAAGAATGATCACGATATCCACTGTGGGGGTTCCAAACACAATTAGAAAGCTGGCTTCTCACAAACTTCAGTCAACATTGGCTGTCAGGTGTGTCATTTACAATAGGAAATTAAAATTTTTTGGTTGATAATTCTGTCAACCATTTGATGATGTTGTTTGCGTGTGAGTAATTGTCCTTTTTTGTTGAAGTACACATGTTAAACTGATAAAATTGACCTAATATTCGACATCAGGAATTTAAACAGCATTAAGCCTATGATTCAACTTAATGTAAATCATTATGTCAAATTTGCGGTTTATCTTTTAAGCCTTTTGTACTTTGAGCAGAAATATTTGGCAGGAGAATGGATTTTACTGACCAAATACTGATGAGAAGTAGTGAATTCTGCCTGCCGTTAAGCCCTATGATGTAATATAAGTCATTGATCCAAATTTCTAAATTAATTCACGTCTTTTTTCTTTTTCTTTTTTTAGCTTCTTGTTCTTGTTCTCCTTCTCCTTTTTCTTTTTTCTCCAATAAAATAATGTCCAGGGTATTGACTGTAAATCAGATATCCTGGGTTTTGTGGTGTCGTCCCTTCTCATTTCACTGCTCCCCCATTTTAGCAATTTCTAGGATCTACTTTTGGTCTGTCCTGTAGGTATTTTAACTTGTTTTGTTTTTGCTTATACTTGTTTGATGTCGATATCTCTTTCTCAGATTATGCAGATGTAACTTTGTTTTCTTGTTAATTCTCTCGTTGTCTTGTGCATCAGCTTACATGCTCCAAACCAGAAACTTAGGGAAGCAATTGTGCCAAGTGCGAAATCCTATCCTCTGGATGCAATCATGAAAGATTGCAAGGACTACTTCCTTGAAACCGGTCGGCGGGTTTCCTTTGAGTATGCACTCTTAGGTACTGACGTTTCACTTTTTTGCACTTTTGTACGCCACTCCTTTAAATGACAGCCTTCTCAAAGTTATTATTGCTTATGGGCAGCTGGAGTCAATGATACAACAGCGCAGGCAGTAGAACTTGCCGATCTTCTCCATGAGTGGGGACGTGGTTATCATGTAAACCTGATACCTTTCAATCCAATAGATGGCTCGGAGTATAAGCGGCCACACAAAAAAGCTGTATGTTGAACACATGCTATTATGCCATAATTCTCGACAAGAACACGCCTCAATACCTCATCACTTGATTCATTTTGTGATTTATCTATAGATATATGGTTGTTATTTCATTTGGCAGGTGATGGCATTTGCAGCTGCTCTGGAATCACGAAAAATAACGGTTAGTGTACGGCAAACAAGGGGCCTGGATGCTAGTGCTGCTTGTGGTCAGCTAAGAAACAAGTTCCAGAAGAGTCCTTTGCTCGCCGACTCTGACAACCTGGAACCTCAATTAGATGTTGCAGCTGCATGTTGATGTATCTCTTTCCTCCATCTGTATGGAGCTTGATGAAGGAGGTGCATCGTGCTGATCGTGAGCGGGACGAATATAAACTTTGGATAATGCTGAGTCAACTGCAGAAGTGAAATTTTTCTGATGCATATTGATGATCGTTGGCAAAGAAATGTATATGGATGGTGCACTATGCAGAGCTGCTGGACACGCTGGATTGTGGATGCCCTGCAAAGTCACAAGCGAACTGACTCCTTTCCTCATAGAATCACCATTTATGTATTTTTAACTGTTAGGTTTGTTCCTTAAGGTGTAACTTGCATCCATAGCTGGTGCTGGTTTCTTTTCTATTATACAGCATTTTCTCGGTTCAATGGAACTTCGTGAGCAATGTGAAATTTGTGTATTAGTTGCACCAAACTTACCCAAATACTTCATTATGAATCTTGTTTTAGAATGAGGATGTGAAATTTCCTCCAACCCAAGTTGCAATGGAATGACTATTCCTATTCTTTGTTTAGTGACAACACATATACCTTGAAATTGGAACAAATTTTTTAAAATGCTCATTTTTTTAATTTTTTTTATTAAAGAAAACTTCTTAAAATCCCTTGGGTGTGCCTGGCCACCCATACAATATTCATATATTTTTCAAAACAAGAAATTTGGATTAAAAAAAAATTAATGTGGGCTTTTTGGAAAACACATTAGGTTCCTCTAAGAATAGCTATTTCTCTTTAGGGAAATAGTCATTTTTCATTGAAACGGCTATTCCAAGGAAGGATGGGATATATTTTGCATACTAAATGTTCCCTTACAATAATTCTGAGTAAATTGAAATTGCCCAATAATTTAAATAGTTTTAATCATATTTCTCAACAAGAAAGAAAATACATTTTAAAAATGAAAATTTTTTCTTTCAAACTAAATTGGAGAAAGTTCTTTCAACTTAATCTATATAATTTTCATGTGTCATTTAACATATGAGAAGCACGTAATTTTCTTTATAACATTAAAATATGTATTTTTTATATATGCTTAAAAAATATATACCAATTTTATAAATTAATTCCGAAAAACCGAGCTTAGAGAAAGATTCGCCTCAAAGAGGATAGAAGAAAAAAAAAAGCCCAACCCACTTATCAAAAAACCGGATCGACCCGCCCGATGTCATTTCAAAGACTGACTAGGGTTTAGACTTTAAAGTTTGAAATATCGTGGAAAATACCGAAGCGAGTTTTTTTTTTTTTTTTTTTTTTGATAAGTCGGAAATTGAGGCTTTTTAAAAGCAAAATAGGCGACATAGTTCGACGCGCATACTTCAGATCTAAGTAAGAAGATTTTGGGTTCTCTCTGTTCTCTCAAGCTCTTGTTGTTGCAGGTAAATCTGCCTACTTTGTTCGTTTCGATTGATCAGGAAAAGAATGAAAAGAGATACCCTAAGGCTTAGTTTGGTTTCTGAGAAACCGCAAGCTGGGAATCTTTAGGTTTTCTATTCGGTGAAAACTGCTTAAGATTCCTCTGTAATTCTCTCTCTCTCCCCCTCGTTCTCTAGTTTGAAACCTTAGGGTTTCGTTTAGGTGGCTAGAATTCGCAGGAAAAGAAAACGAAAGTTTCGATCTTTGGTTCTGTTTTTAGGTTTTTATTTTTAAATTGAAAATATTTAAGTAAAGTAGTTTTATTATGCTGGGTTGACTAGAGGTATTTGTTGTTCTCTCCCCGCCCCCCAAAAAAAATAAAAAGAAAGAAAATTCGAAGAATTGAACTCTTTTCTTTGCAACCAAGCAGGGAATCTAGGTGTCTTTTGTCTTGGCATGCGAATTGTGATGAGGTTCTGCGATTTGAAGGATTCATATCGACTGTTATTACATTATAAAATAAATTTTATTTTATTTTTTATTTTATTTTATTTCTAAGTTACCTTATTCATAATGGGTTTAGAAATTTCATTTAGCAAGTGAAAATGTGTATTTTTAGGTATTAGTCTCATATGGTTTGTGGTTGTGATGTTAGGTAGCATCATGAGGAGGTATAGTCCACCGTACTATAGTCCTCCTAGGAGAGGATATGGCGGTCGAGGGAGAAGCCCTCCTAGAAGGGGATACGGTGGTGGTGGTGGTGGTGGTGGTGGTGGCGGTGGTGGCGGCGGCGGTGGTGGTGGGTATGGTAGACGCAAGGAACAGAATCACGGAAGCCTTTTGGTTCGTAACATTCCTCTGGATTGCAGGTAGTGTTTTCTTTTACCATGGTTGTCATTTGGTTTGTGTTTCAGTGTAGCCATAGGTGGGTTATTGTTTATAGTTGTTTTGGCGGTTGGAGATTCCACCTTTGATGTTGTTGATTTGTCAAAACAAGTTGGTTAATTTAGATCTCTTTGTCTGTTTGCAGACCAGAAGAACTTCGAGTTCCATTCGAGAGATTCGGAGTAGTAAGGGATGTGTATATTCCCAAGGACTATTACACAGGGTGAGTTTTTGCCAGTAGAGATTTGCAGATGTATTATGTGTTACATTCCTGCCAACTAGCTTGCTAGATAAGACAGTGATGTAATGGTGGAAATAAGCTGGGTTTTGCGCACTGCCCACTTGGACTTGGAACAAGATTTAGCTTCAATAGAGCATAATTAGCGATTTCCAAGCATAGTTCATCTACATGCAGCCAAGTTTGCTAGCTTGATTGAGCTGCTTGTTTCAAACTAGTGGGATATTAGATTCTGTATAACAATCCAACACCTTAACTTCACAATGCAGGTCATTTATAATTATAACATGTTGCTGAAGCTCTTCTTTGCTTTACCCTACACCAGCTTTACATCACCGCTCAACTTAAAATTTTATAATTCTAAAGGGGCTATTGTAACTGCTGAACAACTACTTTAATTGTTGATTTTCCTAATTGAACCAAGCCAAGGCTTGTGTCTCAAAGTTGATGTTGAATAATTTGCTTGAAAGGAAGCATGAATTTGCTAAAGTTGAGTTCTTTTGACGTCGATGGCAATTAGGTGTTTGTATTTTGTGTTGCTAGTCTTTGCAAGCAAAATTCATAGGATTGATAAATATGGATTTGAATTGCTGATTGTTTGAGACTCCACTTCTTTACTAATTTTGTTTGGCATCTTTGGTTAAGATACGCGAGTAGGGGATGCAAAATTTGTCTATTGAGTTACATTCTAAACTATTTATGAAGGTATTTATTGTTCCTTTTCATAGTGAATTAAAATCTGAACTGGTTTGTCAGGGGGTATGTTGGTTTGAACTTTGAAGTTAAAACAAGCCCAAGCCCCACTTTTGGTGAAGACCTACTGTTTATCATTGCCTAACTTGTTGGTCCCCAAGAGTGTTAGAGTAATCCTCAAATGAAGGAAATTATATAATTACACAACCAATAGAAGTTTGATGAGGAAGAAGATTTATAGTCTTGACCAATTGAAGACTACATGAAGAGATTTTTAAGTTTGTGGGAACGTTGATTTCAAGTGCATCGTGTAACTACAAGAATGTGAAGAATTTTCAAGTCACTTGCCTCTTTTGAAGTTGACTTTCATACTTGACTATAAAGTAAAGGGCAGCCACTAAGCTTGGATTTTATCTGCTTTAAGTAAATTCAGCATGCACTTATCTGGAAGTGCTTCAGAGCTGATTTTTAGATGTGTAAAGAAAGGTATACCAAATAACCACATTGTGGCGGTATCTTATGGTGCTATTATTGTCAAGTCAGTGCCCTCATACAGTCTGTGTTTGCTCAGATTAGATCTTTCATCCAATGAAGCTTTCCCATGTCTTCTTTCTAGGGAACCTCGAGGATTTGCATTTGTGCAGTTTGTGGATGGTTATGATGCCTCAGAGGCTCAGTATCATATGAACGGGAAAATTTTTGCGGGGAGAGAGATATCAGTGGTTCTTGCTGCCGAAACAAGGAAAAGGCCAGAGGAAATGCGTCAAAGGACTAGGGTGAGGTAAGTCTGCCACTCCCCCCTCCTTACCTCCTACATTAGTTATGTTCCACGCCTTAAATGTATGGTGATTCCTGTCGGTTATTGTACTAATGCAGAGGACCTTCGGGCTCGAGCTATGGGGGACGGCAGTCATCTTATTATGGTATGCTGTTTCTGATAACTTCAGTTCTTCTCGATAGTTCTGTATCCCAATAGTTGCCATTGCTTTATGAAAAATTTCTCAAAATATCATTGCCCATTGGAGGTATTGCCTTACTGATTTTTTGTCTCTTAACCTATTATTGTTGTTAAGGACATTGGCATCTATTACATGTATTCTATTAACATTTGGAAGAATTTGGGTTATTTAGATTGCAAGTTAAGAAGCTTGGTCCGAATCTATTAACAAGATGCTAGTCAGTTTGTGGAATCACATTATAGGCCTGTTCATATGTTCAATCAGGTACGAGTGTAATCATTCCTGAACGTCAGGAAGATTGATGGATTTAGATCCTCTCTTAAGCCCAAGTTCATGTTCCAAAGTTCAAGGCTGGGCCTGCAAATCCTGTTTCTAAACAGTTTAGGGAAAGGACTTGAGGTCTATGGCTCCAACCACACACTTTTTTGCCTATTAACTTTTTGTGGTCTTGAAGTTTGAATGCATCAGTAATGAACTGCAGCCACATTGACGCTGTCTCTTTTTAAAACCTTTATGGCCATAAGGCTACTATTTAGTCTGTTTGCTATCTTTCATTTGTTTCGCATGTTTTGAAGTTAGTTCCTAACTTAGCAATTGTAATCTTTGACGCCGAGGAACCCTTTCTTGTTTATAAGTCAATCTCTTCAAATGGTTGTTATGATGTGAATCATTTTGTTGCTTTAGGATGTGGTCCTGAAGTTGGGGTGTCATTTCTTCAAGATGCCTGCTAGCTCAGCTACTATAGTTTACTGAGGGTAGCATTTTCATTGACTTAAATGCACTTGATCTGCAAGCCACTTGTACTTCTAACTCAGCGGTTATCTTTGGAAAGGATAACCAAATGAATTATTTGGTGGTATTCTAATCATTCTTTTAGATGAAAGTTTTGAAGCTGAAAGTTATATAATTTATTAATTTAGAATCATGTTTTGGTCTCTATAGCATGGCTTTGCATTTTTTGTTTTCATATCCATTATGTGACTCCTGTTTAAAATATTCTTCTTTTGAATCTGATATCTCTCAGGACGATCTCGGTCTCGTTCAGTATCTCGTTCACGCTCCCCCCGCTATCCTTCAGGTTCTAGGAGTCGATACCGTTCAAGGTAAACTTGCAAGTTTACAAACTGCCATAATCTCTTTTCTAGTGGTCACTTGGGCAGGTTGAAACGTTACTGAATTATATTGCAATTGTCAGGTCCTCCTCACCTGTGCCAAGACGAAGGGCTGACTATTCAGTTTCCCCAAGTAGAAGGCACGCAGAGCACCCTCGATCACCAAGAGGTCCCCGAAGGGAGCGAGATGCTGATAATGGCAAGTCTTATTCTCCAGGTTATGACAATGCTGCTGATCAAAATGAAAATGGCAATGGATATCGCGAGTAAGTTTTAGAATTTTCTAACTAATTTTAACTTTGTTAGCTATACCATGTTGTACATAGGAGTCTTTGTTCTTTGAATTGCTTTGTGACGATGACGTGAATTGGTCCTCTCCATATCAATTGAAGTGGAGAGGATCCTATTCCCAAAATCCCACCCCACCCCACACATACAGACCAAATAGTGTGGCTAAAATTTGGGGCAGCCATCAGTTTGACCAGTGGCTTTTAGTGCATCCAAGGCATGCAGTGTTATGGAGACCTCTGCCCAAGAGGAACCATTTGTGCTAAAGAGTATTTAAGTTTTAATTTGATATTAATTAAATTTCTGGTTGTTTGCACTCTTTGTTTGATTCTTTTTCTCTATTGATTGCTTGTGCTTATGTCAAACATATCATTGTAGGAAACCTACATACGAGACTGAGGAAGCGCGAGGTCACTGGAGGTCATCGCCTGGAAGAGTATCAAGATCACCCTCTGGATCTAGGTCTAGGTCTGCCGACTTGTCACCTAGGCGCAGCAGATAATGGAAAGGCAGGATATGAAACTTTCTTGTTGTAACACTGGTTTCAATGGTATGCATATTGCAAACGGTAGTAGGATTGTGTGCTACCAGAGGAACTAATTTAAAGAATTTGTGTTGCGTGTGTTAGGACGCATAGAACTTTTATGGTTTGACTTCTATGTTTAAGCTTCAACTTTGAGAATTGGATATAAGTTATATCTGCTTTCCAATTTTTTACTCCCCTCCCTCCCCTTTCAGCCTTTCAGCTTTTGCATCTGTTTGAAAACCTTAGTCGAAGGTGATTTTTGAGCTGCCTTCGTCTCCGAAGAATTGGAGTCGAAGGCAGTTGGAAAGCCAGGATTGGACCGTGGTTGTGGTCGAAGTCGAAGAGTTTTGGTTGAAAATGAAGAGATTTTTGTTTTTCATCTTCTTCTTCGACAAAGAGTCACCAATGTTGTTGTTTATATATTTAGAGGAAAATTCTCTTATATATATATGAAATTTCGGGAGGGAATAGGGGGCTCAAAACAGCAGTGTGTTTTGAATGAATTTACAGATTCTTCAAAATGGCATAACGTTGTTTCGGACTTAAAAGGTGATGTCGGTGACGTTGGTTTGTAAATGTCGGAAATTTAAAATGGAAGGCGATTTGTGCAGGTTGGAAAATCAGTAGTTTGCACAGCTCTATTCTCATGAGATGGCTTACATATTAATTGGACCCTAGAACAAATGATTCAACCACTCTTTTATCCTCTACTATTCTATCTAGGTGCCAATTAACTTTTAGATTTTGATAGAGGTCGCTTTGAGCCATCGAAGCAACCTCAACATATCGAGATTGGGTCAATTTGGAATTTCGAGCTCTCTCTGGCTAGAGATGCTTGTTTGGCCCCCCCATGTTTGACATTCGTGTAATATGGCGATTTAGGATATGGAAATGGCCATGCTCAGTGGTGGCAAATTGAAATAAAAAAACGTTTGCAGGTATTTATAAAATGTTTTTAACCAAAGTGTATAAATGAATTTAATTTTTAACTGGTTTATGTCATGTGAATTTGTTAAGAGTGCTGATGCCATTCGAAGTACAATAAAATATAAATTAGCCGACGGTCCACAAGTAGCATTCACACGATGGCTGCGCCCCAAACGTGGCGGCCACTTGATATTACCTAGTATTATTAGTCTATTGGAGGAGGAAACCCATAAGCTGGCCAAATCGCCGGTCTTTGTTCATTTTTAGATCTTGACCGCCCGTCATTCAACTACCCATCACAAGTCTTCGATATGAACCATGATATACAAAGTCTTCTTGAGACACAACTTGTCAAAACTGAAATTTCAGAGACAGAGAGAGAGAGAGAGAGATGGCAATCGGGACATTGGAGGTGCTGCTGGTGAATGCAAAAGGCCTTGGAGACACTGATTTCCTAGGTATAATTTATGTATATTTTCATTTTTTTCATTTTTTCCTCTTTTTTGCTGGTATTCCAAGCTTGATATAAAAGACCATGCAGCACTCTGGAATGGCATTCATAAATTACCAGACAGATTCATGGGTTTCCTCGAATTGTTTTCTCTTTCATTCTTTGATTCAATATCTTCTTGGTTTTCTTTGTTTGTTTGTTTTTTTCTTTTTGGGTAATTTTTGTTTCTTTGTTTCATTCTTCTTCTCGTTTGCTGTTTTATCGATTAAAATGCAGAGTATGTTTCGACTTCCTTCAAGCTAACATAAATTTATCGCATGAACTGGGTCGTCTACCAGGCCATCAATGTCAACTATCATCGAACATCTATAAATTTATTATTTCGGTTTTCAGCTCATTGATCACGATACGATGCCGTCCCATTCTTTCAAGTCAACCCTGACCATTTATTTGATTTAACTTTTTTTTTGTGTGTGTGTGTGTGTGTAATATATATATGGCAGATCGTATGGATCCTTATGTTCTGATACAATACAAAAGCCAAGAGCGCAAGAGCAGTGTGGCCCGAGGTTAGTTCTTTCTAGCTTCCCACTCACATTGAATATAAAATAGGACAAAGTTTCTATCAATTTTTGTCGGAGGAAATTTGTTTAAAAGATCAGTAACAGGGGACGGTAGTATATGGTATTGCAGAGTATTGCCCTTAGAAAATAGACAACCAAACTGGATTTTGTTAACCTAATTGAAATTTATCTACTCTCGTCAATTAGATAATGACTGGTCAATTAGTTTAGTCATAATAAACACTCCCCCAAGAACTAAGGCAAAAACTTTCAGATATGCTGCCTTTCTAGGTTCAGCCCCTTTTACAGAACAAAAAATACTTGGAAAACTACAGTTTTTATGACAACCCCCTTACATTTTAGTAGATTACGTAGTAAGAAACTTATAGTAAAAGTTGTAATAACCCCTAAAAAATGCTCTTTATAGAAATGTATGAATGGTGCACGCAGGTCAAGGTGGAAGTCCGGCGTGGAACGAGAAATTTACATTTAGGGTAGAGTATCCAGGGGAAGGTGACCAATACAAGCTCATTCTCAAAATCTTCGATAAGGACACATTCTCTGTCGATGACTACATTGGACAAGCCACGTAAGACATCATATGTTTCTTATTGACAGTTTATATGTTTTCAAGACTTCCAGAAATACTTCTTCCTTCAGAGGGTACTGTAATTTGTTAAGTTGCTTAAGTAGTGATAAGAGAATTCTACCTGACTGTAATGGAACAATTCTTACATGCACATGATCTCCGTATACGACGACTTATATGATCGAGGATCTCTTGAAAAGTAGGTTGTAGGTCTCATTTGCTCCAGGCATTTGAGCCTTTCATCTGAAGTTATTCGGAGTAGGTGGGCTCTGTAGTCCGTCCTCTTAAACTACCTGAATTTCACCCACACACTAACGCTAATCTCACCGCTCGCAGCCAAAACAATAGTAGATGTACATGTCTTATTTCTCTGATTTTTGTCTACATCAATTTTTTTTTTCCATGTGAAGCATCTACGTGGAGGATTTATTGGCGGTGGGAGTGGAGAAGGGAGCTTCTGAAGTGCATCCTCGCAAGTACAGCGTGGTGAAAAGTGACCAAACTTATTGTGGAGAGATTCAAGTTGGTGTCACTTTCACCCAAAAGGTACTTCTAGATCTTCTCAGCTTGTGATATATAGCTGGTTGCTTTGTTTATAACATGGCAACCTTCTGGTTTATTGGATTTTGTAGGTAGAAGAGAAGTATGATGGAGAAGAGCTTGGGGGATGGAAGCAAAGCCGCCAATACTAGTTCCATTGTCAGTTTGGTCCACATATATGGAACATATTTACAGCAGAGATATTGTTGTTGTCAAAGTTTTTCAGTTGCTTCTTCAAAGTTCAAACTAGATATACATGCTAAAGCAACAATAAATAAAAGTTCAGCATTAATAGATTAAATCTCCTCTCAAAACTAGTTTGGAGGAAAATTATGTCCTTGTATTTGTATCTATTTAAGAAGTCGTGAAATTCCAAATCTGAAATTAGAATACTACCAACATATTTTGATTTACATCCAACATCGATTCTATTTAAGAAGTATTGCATTTTTGGGCTTGGCTCTGCTGAAAACACACATGTTCAAACTTAGGTCACAAAGTCCTTAACTAAGCCCTTAACAAGTACTCAAATTACTCGGGTTGGGTATGTTTTTTTTAAAAGAAATTCCCAGAAAGAAAAATTCATTATTAACTCATTCACTATTTTCATTCACAAAGAGCGGAATTGCTTTAAGCTAAGCCTACACTTCTCTCCTTGCAAAAATCAATTGGCTTCCCCTTTTATAAATAACACTTTCTGTTGAATAGACCCATAGAATGGAATAATTATTTCATAAGAATAACCCCTATTTATTTGATAAATACCTCTTCATAGGAATAGTTATTCCATGAGAATAACTATTTCCTTCCAAAAATGAATACCTATTTCTCTAAAAAAATAAGAGAAATAGCTATTCCTTAAAGAATAGACAAAGATAAGCTTTTATTTTTAAAATATATATATATATAGAGCTTAGAAAAATAAGAAATGAGCTTTATTTTCGGTACTTTTAATTCAATTTCAATTATGACATCTTTTTGCTATCAAACTGAGGAATAAGAATACGTATTTCATTCTACCCTCATTCATTATTAATACTAACTATTCATTTTGTAAAATAAAATACCCATTCCGCAAATCAAACAAGCCGCAATTTTTTTTTTTTTTTTTTTGAAAGAATAAGCAAGCCACCAAATCATTTTAGTTTTTTTAATTTACAAACAAATCTCAAAAAGTTATAAGAAATATAAAAGAAACCACCTCAAACAGCCACCTGTAAAAGTCAATGTGTGTTTGCACCTTTCGCTTTCAATCATTAACATGGCATTCTTTTATGCTCAATTTTGTTGATAAGAGGATATTAAAAAATAATTGTAATCCTAATATTGTATATTTATGGTTGTACCTCTTGCTCAACACCATGCAAATTTCATTGATATTTGAGCGAAATTCTTTTCTCACCACCACAATGTGCAACAAAATTTCATCTCACGGAATGAAATATTCATTTGTAGTTAATATTATATTTTAATCATGTTTGCATGAAGCCGTCTTAGCTCAGCTGGTAGAGCGCGTGGCTTTTAACCACGTGGTCGTGGGTTCGATTCCCACAGACGGCGAGAACATCTTTCGTTGACCAATTTCCCTTTTTTTTATTTTAAAAAAATGAAAACCAACGTCTTAATTATATTAATCAAGCGTAGTGCAAGTAAGCCGTCTTAGCTCAGCTGGTAGAGCGCGTGGCTTTTAACCACGTGGTCGTGGGTTCGATTCCCACAGACGGCGGGATCATCTTTTCTTTCCAAGTTCCCTATTTTCATTATTATAGAAAAATGAAAAATGACGTTTTAATTATGTTAATCAAGTATACAGTAACTAAGCCGTCTTAGCTCAGCTGGTAGAGCGCGTGGCTTTTAACCACGTGGTCGTGGGTTCGATTCCCACAGACGGCGTAAATCAAGAAATTCTTTCTTTGATTGATTTTTTGAAAAAAATTATAGAGAAGGACGTGAAATGACAAAAGTAGGTGCCGTATTTCTCTTTTACTTATTAAAAAAAAAATAATGGACGATCTTTTAACTATTCTTTTTTTTTTTTTTGGATGAACAAGTCGTTGACTTCCCTCCTTTTCGTTGTCAAGTGCCACCCAAATGAAGGAAAGAAAAGAAAGGCTCCTCTGTTCATGGGCTTCACGTCTCCAACCCACCGTTGAAATAAATGTGCCTTCTTGAGTTCATGTGATGGCCATGCACTGCACAAATATACCAACGGTCCAATCACATTCACAGCCAAATGGATTCTTCCACCGCACATTCTCATGTTCTCTGCTCCCCTTTCTTCTCACCCCTGCTTGCACTTCACGTACCTATACAGCTATACTCTAGTCTAGTGGCACCCACGACAGCCACACCAATACGGCAATACTAATCTCTGAGCTCTATATCTTTCATGACTTTTGCTGTCAGATTGTTATATATTATGAGAGTTTCCTTCTCTTTGTTGCCGCAATGAAATTTGAGGACCTACTAATGCAACGAAGCGACGAGCGGCAGAGAAGGCTCGACCTCGAGGAAGAGGTGAGAACAGAGAACTTTTGCTCATTTCCTATCTGGGTATTTGAAATTGAAGACGTTTCCAATTCCAATGCAAATAACTTAATTTCCTATCTGGGCCTTGTGCTCATTTCTCACAGCATAATTTGTACATACAGGTCAAGAAGTTACAAGCAGAACTAGATGGGGAACAGGCACTCAACAGGGTTTTGCGCTTTGCACTTCAAGGCCCAGTTTCCTCCCATTTAAGTCTTTCCTCATTGGTTCCACCTCAGGTATATATAGGAGCAAATTCATGGCAATAATTATAGTTGAATGGAAGTAGGCTGTGTGCTCAGAGAGGAATGTATACTAATGCAGGTTCAGGTGCTTTTGGAAGAGCTAGCAATGGTGCAGGAAGAAATAACATGGCTGGAGAGAAAAGTTGAGGAACTGAAATTAAGCTTGCATCAAGAAAGGGAAGAGAATGTAGAAAGGGAAATCCAGAACTTCAGAAGGCTGCCAGAAGATAGTCATGACTTGCTATGTGTGCCCGAGGACTGGTCATTGCTTGATGACCAGCGTTCCAGATCACAAAATTATGATGATTTTAGGAAAGAGAGAATCACAAGGCAAAGAAGACTTTCGTTGGGTTCTGTGTCAGAAATCCTTAGCATGTCTTCTACAAGAGCCAATGGTAAACTAAAGATTTTTACCAAGAAGAATGTTCATAAGCCTCCTGCTTACACTAAGGTTTGAGAATCCAAAAAAAAAACAAAAAACAAAAAAACAAGTAGTGAGTGAGCCCATTGATCGGATGATCCTCTGTTTACATGATGTCAACATGCTGAAACATGTATCTGTATTGGTCCATACAAGAAAATCATGTTTATGTAAATTAAGTTATGTTTATTTATTTGCAAATACATATATTTCTAGTTTGCTTCCTTCTTTCTTTTCACTATTTATCTTTCCTGTATTCGATTTTGGATGTGATGAACAGAAGAATGTCAAATGTCGAGGAGGCATACCAGGAGATCATTGAATCGATATCATCAACAACACCATATTAATAAAGAAGCAGCCTTCGAGAAACCAAATGAACTCTCAGAGAAACTAATAAAGTGCCTAATCGGCATATTTCTCGAGCTAAACCAGACATCTCTGGACAGAGAAGGATCAGCTGTAGTTCCAAAGCTTACTCTCCCCTGCATGAAATCAAAAGGCTTCATAGCAAAGACCACATTCAACTCATGCAGAACAGTACCCACATTCCTATTCAATGACACCAACTCGAATCTCGATCCTTATGGCATGTTGCCAGATTTAGATGGCGCTGTCAGGGATGTTGGTCCGTACAAGAACTTCATCCAAATCACAAGAAGCTCAACAGACATCGGCCGGTTCTCAGAGTTCTTACCGGCGATGAGGAAACTGAGGTTAATTTTGCTTCTGGGTATTTGAAACACACTGATAATTAGTAACCGAGTGATATTGTATGTTCTCAACTGTTTGGCAGGGTTTTGATGCGCAAGCTATGCAATGTCAATTTGACATTATTGACCTACAAGCAGAAGCTGGCATTCTGGATCAACATCTACAATGCCTGTATAATGCATGTACCGTAAGACACTCTTAAACCGACAACGTTTTGACTTTTGTGTATGGGAATATAAGTTTACTCTTGATTTTATCGAATTTCAGGCTTTTCTAGAACATGGGCTACCCTCTACAGAGGCCAAACTACTGGCACTTATGAACAAAGTATGTCGATCTATATTTGGTGTGCAAATGCTTGAATTGCTACAACTTGTACTATAAATTTTTTATAAATTTACTTCACTGTCTACTTAAGTGTCACAAGGCACAATTTAAGAGTTGTTGGGGGTAATACAATTTTTACTACAATTTTTTTTTATAAACTGATGTTTTTTGCTTAATCATTTTACTTGGAGTTATGGACTGACGCGTTAATTTGTAAAAGAATTGTAGTTAAAGATGTAATACTTCTATCGGCACTTACGAGAATATATATCCTTTCCAAGTCTTGTGCTGACATAAAAGATGGATCCATTTTTGACTCAGGCAGCAGTGAATGTTGGAGGAATAGTACTGAATGCTTTGGCTATCGAGCATTTTATTCTCCGACATCCATGCGAACCTCAGCAAGTATGTGATGAGATTAATATCTACCTACTTTATCAGAGCTCTTCTGGTTTTTTTTTTTTTTTTTTTAGCTAACGAATTCATATATACTTGCAAGGGCCCAATGGACGAGAAGGAAACACTGCTACGGCATGCTTATGGTTTGGGGTATCCAGAACCCAACGTCACATTTGCCCTCTGCCGGGGCAGTCGGTCCTCCCCAGCAGTAAGTTTAACACAAACAATGTGATCATCTATTTCTAATCACATAAAAGTTCAATAAGGTTGATGAAAGAAAGATCCAATTATGTGCAGTTAAGGGTGTACACCCCAAATGAAGTAGTGAATGAACTCGGCAGGGCAAAAGTAGAATATCTGGAAGCTTCAGTGGGAGTCACCAGCAAGAGAAAGATTGTAGTGCCTAAGCTTTTGCAGTGGCACATGAGAGATTTCGCAGATGGCATGGAATCTCTACTAGAATGGATTTACAGCCAATTGCCGCGTTCTGGGTCATTGAAAAAATTGATGATGGAATGCCTGAATGGGGAAACAAGATCTCATATAACAAAAATGGTAGAAATCCAACCATATGAATCTGAGTTCCGCTACCTAGTGCCTTTCTAAGTGAAGAAGAAATAACAATGTCCCAGCAAGCAAATAATGTGAACATGATTCGACCACAAACAAGCTTGCTATATTAGCTGGTATGACATGAGTGTTATGAAAAGGTGGAAATTGCTACATTACTCTTCTCCTATTATGCATGATACATATATATAGACCATTTTACGCACTAATTAGGAACAAAGACTCATTCATACAATAACATGACCGATAAATTATTCAATAAACAAGCGAGAAAAAGAACCAAAATAAAATCACACGCCATTCGTTCAAATAAAGTAGTGGAACAAATTTACAGTAGCATAGCCATTGTGTTTACTTGAGCAGTAGAAAGTTCAAAAACACTGAATAAGATATATGCCTTAAGAGCGTCAAGTAGAAACACCTCTTAACAAGAACAAAATAAGAGGCATTTACGGATGACAACACAAATACAAAGTTGCTTATGCCTATATACAGAAACTACCGAAAAAAAAGGGTCAAGAATGTTTTAAAACCTGCAATCCAACCACATATTTAAGACAATGAGTCAATTTCTTTGAGTTTTCACCTGTTCTCTTCCCAAACTTGATGATTAACAGTTCCGCATTTCTTTTCCAAAACGACTAGTTACGTGAGGACACCAGAGGACTCAGCCAAGAAATTCACAACTCTGTTCAACAGATTTAAGCCAAATACCGTTTCCTCACAGTTGACTTTTATGGACACTTCCAACGGATCATGGCATTTTCCTTCAACAGTAAAGGTAATCAAGCAGGGAATTGAGTTGCTCAAGATCTCGCTGCTGAACCGTAGGCGTAAACCTGATGCATCGTCAAGGTTGGCAGCAACAGGCATATCCACTGATACAAGGAAAAGATTTGCATTGCCAAGCATCTTCAATGCTAGGCACTCACAGATTACAAGAATGTTGTCTTTTGTTGCTAGGTTCTCATCCTTGCCCTTGTTTAGCTCCTCAACGTGGTCAGTGAACGTGCAACTGTTGTGCATAATATTGCAAGAGAATCCAATTTAGAATATGAAAGATGACCCAATTATTATACAACTAAAAAAAACAGCCAGGAGAAAGAGAATGGTCTCCATAACTCCATATATAACCAGATATCTTTATATATGTCATCTTGATGTGTGACAGAGTGGAAAATCGCATATTACAATTCATTTTCTTTTCTTTTCTTTTTTTTTTCACTGCAGAAAGAAAAGGATAGGAAGGGGGGATGGTGGCACTTCCTATGCATGGCCAAGGCAACTCTGAGAAGGGTAGACTTCACTGGCCCCATAGAAGCTAGACACCCACCCTAACATGAATGTAACGGGATTATAACCCAAGCATTAAGGAGAACAAGTGCATTTACCATTCATCCACCTGCCACGGCAGTCAGATATTGCAATTTTACATACTACTTTCATTACATCTCATTACCTTTTTTCTTTCTTTCCTTCTTCTGGTTTTGTTTATCTATCCATAGGCATAATTGCCCAATTTGATAACAGAAGAAGAGTCAATGCTGGAGTAGTATTTCCAAACATGTTACTTCTACCTTTACAACTATGTCCAATAGTACAACGGGCCTTATATAGCACTACGAATACTGCATTAACATGAACATCAGGATTTCTGAATCCTATCACCCAACTCCGAGACAGTACAAGGAAAAGGCAACAGCAAAGAAGAAAATAAATAATTATAAGAGGATTCAATATGGTGACTGACCTCCTCACGTATTCAAACATTCCTCGGAGACGAGATTCCTTATCAGTGAAGGCTTGAATATCCATTGTAAGTGGTCTTACAAAGTATCCAATGTCTGGCCGCAACTTAACAGGAAGCTTCTTGCCATTACAAAATAAAGCCAGCTTCAGAGGCAATAGATGATGATGGAAGCGAGCCTGGATAATCCTCTTTTCTGTCTGACCAGGTTCCAGAGAAGTGATCTCTTCCATAGAAACCATATTTGGTGCGTCATTATGGGATGCCAAAAAGCTGCAGCATCAAGATAAGAAGGTTCAAAATGAATTAGTGCTTTAAAGGTCAGTATGTAAGATACAAGGAGAGGTTGGGGGCAGGGGAGGAAAAAATTAAGGTCACTGATACTTTTGAGACTATACCAATCATAAACGGTTTATGTGAAACTACAGTCATGGTGGCTGAAACTCAGGTGGGTCTGGTGACCGTTAACAATTAAGACAACAGTTTAAAATCTTTGAAAATCTACCAAACTCAAACTTTTACACTCAGTGATATAACTGCACTCTTTGACCTTTTATAAATAATCAAATATTAATAAAATAGAGTTTCTACCTGGGATAACCAGCTTAGAGACAGACATGTTAGCACTTATAGAAATCACATCTAACCTCAAGTTTTTAACATCTCCAATGACATTCAAAGACATTCAACCAATGACATGAGAAACATCTCTAGGAACATCATATTACAAGACTTTCCTTACATCTAAATACTTAGACACTCAACCTTGAAAGCGCAAAAAGAACTGGCAACATTCATTGACAAGTATGGATAGCAATCACCTGTCAGTAGCAACCAATGTTTGATCTGCAGAATTGGAGCCTTTGGAAGAATCCTCATCTTCTAAAATTATGTCTGACATGGGCTCCGAAGAACAATTTTTGAAGAAAGCTTCTACACCTACAAGATGAAGGGATACGGTTGAAACTTCAGATGAAAATGAATAATCCACCTTCAAGCCATTTCCATTTGCGGGATCTAAGAGTGTGTAGCTCTTCATTTTAACTCGGTGCCCAATATCCCTGATGGAGATTCTTGCAGTAGATCCGCAGACTTGACTTTGTTCAGATGTACTCATATTGGATAAACCAGGCTGGTCATTCAACCAGGATTCAAGACCTCTCTTCGATATCAATTCCCCCAAATCAGCAGACCCGGACTGAGAAACTCCTTTCTCATTTTCACAAGCATTGCCAACATCTGAAATCTGAATCAGTGGATCATCATTATCATCACCTTCATTTACAGAACCAGTCTCATCACTGCCACCACTAACACTCGAGCGAGTAATAGAATGTTCAGAACTATAATCAGAAGCACTTTCCTGATCTAAAGACCCAGATACAGATTCAGGATCATCTGTGTCATAGGATTCACTATTTCTGGCTCTCTCTAAGGTATTTGATCCTTTATCCACATTTGAGAGGTCAAAGTCATCAAGTAACAAACTACACGGCTTTGGAAGGGGTTCATACCCTGGAGCTGCATGGAGAACTATCTGTGAAAGAGAACCAGGAAGATAAAATCGGTGGTTCATGGGTTCAGGTGACACTGGCTTCATCTGTCCTCCAAATATGTGTTCTGCAATTACACGTGACGGCTCCTTTTTTTGAGGTAGACTATTAATTTCTTCCTCCAGTCCTCGAGAACCTAAATTGCATGAAAAAAATTTCTTTATAAAACGTGCACGGTCACGAGCATCGTAGTTCAAGTCACACTCAGCCAGTTCAAGCACATAACTTAGAACTCTTTTGAAACTCCACAGATCTTCCCCTTCTGCACATAATAAGACCTGTAGAAAAGGCCAGTTGATAAAGCATGGTTTTCACAAAAGCAGCAAAATCAAACAAGTCAAATCGTTTAATTTCAAGAACTCCAGAAGAAGCACCAGGGGCATTCGCGATTCACACATTTATAGAGAGAGAGAGGGGGGGGGGGGGGGTGGGAGAAGAAGCATTCATACCGATGGAAAACGTAATGGTAGCAACAATGGTGATTTAAATGTTTGAAAATCCCAAATTTAAATTCTACAGATATTTTGAGACAACTCTCTTGTTAATCCAACCAAGGGAAATCATGGAATCTCTTGTTAATCCAAACACTGGATCACAGCCTTAGTAGATTAAATCAATGAGGTGGGGTGAAGGCAGGGGACACATTAAGCTAAAAAATCTTCTCGAGAGATTTAAAGTGGTAAAAGAGTTGTCCTTGATACCTTCACAATAGAATTTAGTATCTGAAGCTTTGTTTCCAATGCTTCTGAAGGAAAGTGCGAAGCAAGATACTTAAGTACTGTGGTTAACATCCTCGGTATTGTATCCCCTAAAGAGCTATACTCCCCTACCATCCAAATAATCATTGCACGGGCTGCAGGCACCTTGAATGAATCCAAACGCCGAATCAACTGAATTATAACCTGTAGAAAATAAAAGGAGTTTACTTATGAATTGACATGATCACACATATGATTATTTCGAAGAACATATATGTCAATGATACATACACATAACTAGCATATGTGCTGTAGTGATCAAACCACGATGAAATGAGGAGAATTTTTTGAATTAGTTGTTAAGAGGTCATAGATTAACTCATCTCAACTAATTGACAAATAATAACATATAACATAGAAGTAGAATTGTCATAGAGGTGGATATATACTGTCATATGACAGTTCAACAGACAAGGTGATGTACGGGCCAGGGCTATACCCCAGTGCATAAACTCAACTATAAGATAGATGCAGAAAGAATTAACCAGTAACATTCCTAGAAGGCATTAAAGGCCATTGACATGCCTATGCTAATGCAATGATATACCAAGGCTCTCCTTCAATGTTTCAATTTAAATATGCAACTAATGTTGTAAGTAGTTATGGAATGATAACATAAATTGGTAACTTGTGACATGAGGGGAAGTTCAAAATGCTAGAAAACTATAATGAATAACAGAAAAGATTAGCATGGTGCACCTCCAAGCAACATCAGATCCAAAAGTACAACAAATGCAAACATTGAAACAACAGGACAATGTTTGTGACATGAAAGCATCTTGACAACAGAAAAGTAAAGTGTACCTTCTCATGACTGCTTGGATCTTGCTTTATGATTGACTTAATGGACATTATTACTTGAATCAAAATATCCGCTTCTCCCTCCACAGATCCAGAGTCACCAGACACAAATTCTGCATAGTTGTATTGCTTTTAACAAACAAGAAAAACATTTTTTTCAAAGGACGCTAGAAAACAAGGGGCAGGCAACAGACCCTGTCTAGTCAGAGCTAAAAGCCCTTCCAAGCATGTGTTTGCCATTTTTGGGAGTAGTTGTGCACATAAACCAATTGCAGCAACAGTATCAGCAGCAAATCTCCTGTCTGGATCTCTAATATAATCCTAGCAACACACTAAAAGATAAGCATCAAGTCATGCGCTAAAACCCAAGAAGATGAACAAGACGTAACGATTGGATCGAACAAAAATACAAATTACAAAATCCTTTTTCAGACAATCCAAACAACAGCAAAACAATTGCACATGAAGAGTGTGCAGTGAGTTGTAAGTTGTCCATATATGATGACTTTAACAGTTGATCAACCACTTCAAGATTGTCCAAGGATTGTCTTAGACATGACCTTAGTGTCACAAAAAGGAAAGCGTGAAAACATATTCCTTCAGATACTGCTCCCACCTACTCAATCTTTTCTCAACGTTAGCCAAAAATTTATATTTGTTTACCGTCCCTTACGAAGCAGATCTGAAAACTTTTTTACTTTAACTGATGAATGTGTTCCAGTGTCTGTCCAATCAATGGTATGGTTAGATTATAGTGTTTTAAAAGGGAGAAATTAAAAAGCAAAGCAGCAAGCAAAGTTCCACACAGATTGACAGTATCAAGGTCATGTAGCAGTTAGCATAACATGCAGGAAAACGTAACCATTTGCAAATCACATCTTACTCATGAATCCTGCACCACTTGTTTGTACACAACCTTAATTTTATTTCGAAAGCTACAATCAACCTTAATTTTATTCTAAAGCTGTATTGCCTGATTAAAATTCTCATTACAGAAAAAACGAACACATCTTTGTCTAACATGTCACAGACTTCAGTTTATATGTGGATTACCCTACTTTAATAAGCCCTCTTTCTCCCAACTAAGAACCGTAAAGAAATTACTCAAGACAACATTTTGATGTGGTAAGTAATTTAATCACAGTAAAGCCCAAAAATTACAGCAAAGCCAACAAAAAGTTTGAAATATGATCACCAATCCATCTGATATAAATGGACAAAAACCCCAACATTGACAAAACTTCCTCCAAAAGGCAGTCACCTATCTATTAGAGATTAATTTGCAAAGACCATCAAACAAATAGGGGAGTATACCTGAAACTCTTTAAAAATAAATGAAATGGATGAATCTGTAGCAATGGAAGACAGTATCTCAAGCTTCAGAGCTTTTATTTGATATGAATCTGAAGAACATATGAAGAAGTCTTCAAAGTGTGGAGCAAAGAGAGAAGGCATTGCTTTGGCAAAGACTTGAATGTTGCAGAGGACCTGCAAAAGTAAATTGATATAAACCATCCTTACCATCTTAGATACCATGCTGAAAATGTAGAATAAACAAAATTCAATATCTGAATTGGATAAAAGCAATATCTACTGCCATGATGCATAAGCATTGAAGCAACTCCAATACTATGGCTTACTAACTTCCAGAGAACCTTGAAAAGTTATGCATAGGTATCGTCCACATCATCTAATACACTTCATGGAATTGCACCAACCAACAGTAAGCACTCAAAAGTCACAACCATTCAAAACACCATAAGCTCATAGAGTTTTAAAGCAAATGTACTCACATATGTCCTTAAATGAAGGTGTGTTATACATGCCAAGGTTGATATACATAAAAAGATGAAGGAACTTAACCCACACTTTTCAGTATATGCTACGCAACAAATAGAGATGTGAAAGGATTTCATGCATTTCAATCTTAAATCAAACAACCAAAAAAGAATTATTTCCTGAATAAGTTCAAGTCCAAAATTTACAAATGATTTTCTTTTTCTTACACTGCATTTCCATTCTTCACAATCTTATTTCCCTCCCTCTTCCAAAATGGAGTTCGGTGATATAAAATGATTGTGACAGATACACCTTCCTACTTGAGGCTTCAGCAAACCGGCCACCTTTCATTACCTCATATGACAGCCTATTTTAACATAGTAGCTTCTCAAATAATGTACCCAAAAAGCCTAGGCTATAAGATATTTGAAAATCAATATATTTTGTTGTTCATTAAAATAGAATACTACACAAACTCCTTACAAGAAAGCCATAAGTTATACATATAAGTAGACATGCACATCAACGAGCAATACAAATAGAAGGAACATGTGAAATATACATACACCAATTAGTTCAAGGAAATGTAAAGTACCACATATTTCGAGGAACTTGATGATCTCAGGACAAACAAGAGTGGTTTGACAATTCTTTTGACATCCTCCCTTGGTGCCATTATCCAATGTACACCAGCAGCTGCAAGTACCACTGCGCTATTATTGCTCCATAACAATGGGGACGTACACTGCAGCAGGATCTTCACATCATTGTTACTTTTTCCAGAAGTAAATTGTGAAACATTCAGTTCAGAAGGACCCCTATTTGTGTAACTTAACCGGGATAAGTATTCATCCGGCCCTTCAATATAACACCTGCAGACCATTTTTACAAATTCTGAGACATTATTCCCACTCATGTCAGCATCTAATCCAAAGTCATTATCCTCGCTCACATATCCAGTGTCTTCATTTACTGAAATTTTGGTAGCTGAACCATCATTTTCAGAATTGGAACTCTCCGTACAGTGCAAAGAAAACATAAGGGACTCTTTAACAAGCCCATGCCTTGCTATTACAAAACGAAAAAGGATCCCAATTAAGACTATCTGCCCCCACTCTTCCACGTCGGGAAGAATCTCACATAACCTTTGATAATTTCGTCCAATCAGAGAAAAATTATTTGGACAAATAGAAGCAAATGAAGCAGCTGCAGCTCCGAGTACTCCAGGGGAATGGTCATTTAACAATATCCCAACAATCTGCATAGGGCATAAAACCAGCGACGAAAACCCTTTCAATTTATTTTTCCCCCTGAAATATCTACTTCTCAAAGATAAGAAATGGGGAAAAGATATTATCAGTTAAAATAAAAGTTACCGGACCTCCTCAATTGCAGAGGTATGCTCCTCTAGGCGCAAATCATACAGTTTGGGAAGTGCATTTGCTGCAGATTTTCTAACATAAACAGAAGGATCTCTTGCACACTTTCCTACAGCCACCAGAACAAGAGGTGCAATTACATGTAGCCGGATTCCTGCCATGGTACGAAGCGCCCACCCCCTCACCAATGGATTTGGATCCCCCAAGTCCTTCTGGAAATAGTTAATAGATAGCAACGCTTCATTTGGACGCCTAAATGACCAAATAATAAGTAGAAGTAAGTAATGCCAAGTACCCAAACACGCTGCCCGTTAACTCTAAACACCATCTACATGCTTGCATAGAATCAAATAGAGCATAAGTTCAAAATCCATCCACAAAGCCATATCCTAGCCTCACTGGTGCAGAAACCAAATTAAATTGATTTTAAGCCCGAGATAATGAAAAATTATATTTAATCATCAATTTTAACCACCTAGTAAACAGTGTATGTGTGCGCATAGACAATGAACATGCATTTAGTCAACCTCGCAAAGATCCAGAAACTACCATAATTAAAACAAAACGAATGCATAAATCTTTTAAAATTTGAAGAAATTAGTGCCTGAAATTAACCAGTTAACGTACTTTTCAGCGTAATGCAGCAGGTACAAGTACACAAGCTTCTTCACGTCCAATGACTGAGACGCCACGTTTTTAACAACCTGTAATTCCATTTACAAAACTACGTAAAAAATAATAATAATAAAATTTACGCAATTCACGGACCATTACAATACTAACTAAGCACTGGAGATTAGTTATGATTTTCAGAGCCAAACAGAGGAAAAGGCGTAAATCAAGTGAGCGACCTGGGGGAAGAAATTGGAGACGTCGAATCCCTGAGCGATGAGAGCGAGCAAACGCTTGAGGGCCTCGCATTTCTCGGAGTCGAACCTGCTGTCGAGGAGCGGTGCGATGTTGACGTCCTCCGGGTCATCGTAGAGGTGGGCGTCCGTTCCGATCCGGAACACCATCGTTGACGCCTTGCTCAGAGTCTCCGCCGTGGCTCCGAATTGCGGGAACATTTTGATTCCGATTCCGAGCTTGGAGAGATTTCTCTGTTTCTGTTCTCTCTTCTAAACGGGGCAGCTGGACATGGCTTGCTAATTCAGTCTGTTTGGCTGCGGGACTAGCAGACTCTCGTTACGGCCTAGAGCTTGCTATATTTGTCGCTAGATTGGTCGATATAGCCGGACCGAGGCCAGCCTGACATGTGGATGGACCAAAATATCAGGCCCAGGTTGAACTGGCTGGGCTGGTCTGGTATGGGCTGAGGTCTCCTATTTTTGTTCATTCTCTTATAAATTTAGAAAATTAAAAATGTATGAGAAACAAGCCAGGATGCATGCACGTGGCTCTAGCGGGGCACAAACAGTACTTTTTGTTTTTTTTTGGGATAACCGATAATTGAGCTTCGTTAAACAAACATAAAAAAAATAATTGAGCTTCATTAAACAAACTTATATATATATAATTTTTTTGAAAAAATTTAATTTTTTGAAGCTTACAAAGGCTTCAACAAATTTAAAATAGTTTAGCCTTGTCTTCTGCGTCTACAGTTGCCAGCCGCTCCTCCATCGGACCTCCACAAGTCGGAACGTGAGGTACACGAGCCAACGAGTGGATCTCATTTGCTCGTGTGTGTCGGTCACGCGCTAATGCGTGGAGCTTCTTCTACGTGCTGCGTGTGACTCTACACCGCCACTTCTCCTGGTTTTCAATGATAGTTTCTGGTTTCCTAATTGCCATTGTTGGCGCGTAGTCTTCACGTGCCAAAGCATTGTTCGCACTGGCCGGGCTTACTCTATCTCCTCCTTTGCTGGCGTTGCTTTGTGGGTTTATTTCTCGTTTTGTTAGTACTATTTTTAATTTTTCTTGTGTATCTGTGCTGAAATTTTCTTCTGTAGGCTTTAAATTGTTTCTATCAATGTTTTCTTTGTTGTTGTTGTTGTGACTATCCTTGGGGTGTGCTGCAACAGTTCTCTTGGTTGTACCATTTATGGTGCACCTTCACAAACCATCTCTTTAGGTGGCCAGGTTTCTTGGTTGTACTAAGAAGTTATAGGGCTACGTCATTTATTTGATACATTTCCTTTTATTTTATGTTTACTTACTCTGATGAGAACGTTTTGAGGCTTATTGTTGGGTTGCTCAACCAATTCATGTTGTTTCCCCTCCCCTGTTTTCCCATATTTGCTCAAAAAAAAAGAAAGAAAAAAAATGAGGTCCTTCACACATGCCTCATGGTAATGATAATGGCCACAAGTGGAGACATAAGCCCAGCCCCGAACCATTTTTTGATGGCCATGAGATCTTTTCACTCAGCTTTAGAGACACCCCTTCATTACATCTTTCATTTCAATTAGGGTTATTTCAAAATCTAATAATTATTTTAAAAGTCACATCATCATTTTTAAAAAAAAATAAGAGTAACTTTTAGCATTATTCTAAATTCAATGATAAATTCATCAATAATCTAGAGTACAAAAATGGGTAAAAGATGAAATAGAAAATTGTTTTTATCATTTTTCTGACCATATATATATATATATATATATTGTAACCAATTATGTTACAATTAATAGATATATTCAAGATATCTAATTACAATGATTATATATATACAAATTATTTGTATATATATATGGGGCTAGCTATATGCCAGATACAAGCTTAATAATAACGGAAATTCCTTCCCCAAAAATTGCAGTAATAATGAGCTTAAGAATCCCTTGTATTTTCGACGAGCTTAGCCTTCTAGCTAGCCCTCATAATTCCAGTCAAGTCCCCATGCTCTACAACCAAACTTCCAGTACTAGTCGTTTCTCCACCACTTTGTTCGTCGAAATAAGCCTTTTTCCATTTCTCCAGAACCAATTCCTTCACACATCCCACATGGTAATGATAATAACCACAAGTGGAGACATAAGCCCAGCCCCGAACCTCTTCTAATAATTTACTTGTCGATCAATCTCAGAATTCCTGAACAATTCAAGCGAAAATTAATATACATAAATTTGAAGTTTGTTCTAATAAATGAGAATATATAATTGTTAATGATCTATTTGGAAATATATAAATATTGTTAATGGTCATGTGGGTGTCTAGGATGTTGTTTCTCAGTAATTTTTGGCATATATATCTTATGATCAGAAGCTCTTTTTTTTTTTTTTTTTTTTTGTATTTATGATCAGAAGCTTGACTCGCTTAATTATCAGTGCATTTCCTTGTCGTACTGTTTGTCGACCAATCTCAAAGTGATTAAGTACACACTAGAGGGATGAAATTATGATTTTTTATTAGGAGTAAAATAAAAATAAATAAATGGGAGACTAAGCTTAATTTTAATAAAAGTAAAATCTAATTTTTAAGCTTAGATATACGTACGGGGACCAGGCCTAGCTAGGGCCTAGCATCACGGACGAAACTATATATCGTGACAAAACTATATATGATTTTTATTAAGAGTAAAATAAAAATAGATAAATGAGATATCGAGGTTAAGCTAATTAATTTTATAATTTGAGGTTAAGCTCAAATATACTAGCAGCTCATTTATTGTTTACTCGATCTTAATAAAAAGTCATAGGTTCATCTCCAACTCTCTGTATATTTAAGCTTAAAAATTAAATTTGACTTTGATTAAAATTATGATGCGAGGATATATAAGGAAGTTGTACAGCAACATCAGTGGCCTAGAATTGCAAGCCACTCTACCGATTATTCAAGAGGGAATGCTTACAAAAAAAAATTAATAAGAGCTTGTTTGTAATTATGTTGGAGAAATAGAGCTTTTAAGTTAAAAAACGTTTTTGTTATTTTTAGACTTTTCGGTCCTTTAAAAAAGCGTTCATTTTTTTTTACCAAACGGGTATTTTTTTTTCTTTAAACGTACTTTTTGAGTTTTTAACGCATTTTTAAACCCCTCAAACATATACACTTTTAAACTAATAAAACAGCCAGAATTGGATGGTTCTTCGGCTTGTAAGTATATTAACATTTTTTTCACCAGCCAGATTTATGCATGCAGTAATACTGATCACTATTGATGAGTAGAGTCGTTTCCTCAATCGTGTCGGTATGATCACTCTTGCCAACTTACGTCTATTTTTAATTACTTAGATGATATTAATGGTGTCTGCAGGGTATCGAGGGAACCACATGTGATGTACTACTATGAGGCTAATGATCAATGCAACCTGCGGTGGGATGTTGCTGTTTGACATGTTTGTCTACTATTTTCCCAAAACACGTTCATCCTGAAGAGCCTTCTATCCTACAGATTCTGCAGGGGTGGTTTACGTGGGTACCGATATCATGATCTCCGGCCGCGAGTTTCTTGGTTGTTGAGTGTTGGTCTATGTTGGTGACTGAAGGGAGAAGAAGGAGGCTTTGAAAATATGAATGAAATAATATAATTTTTTTTTTTTTTTAAAAAAAAAAAGACTGAAAAATAATATTTAAAAGAAAAATAGAAAAGAGAATACAAAAATTTGTTGGAGTGATGGAGAATATATATAAATAAAACAAACAGTCGTTCAAGTAGTATAGAATATTTTAGGTATGGTTGGGAGATGCTCTACGTACTAACACAATTATTGGCCTTCTTGCAGCATTTACGCATACGGACAAAGAGGTTCTTTTCAACGAGTTTTCGTTTGGATTATATTTTTGTCTTGGCCAGCGTTTACACATTGGAAAAATCAGTCAAGTCAACTTAGTAGGCCAATTAAAATATATAGCACACAACTTACGAAATCTTCAACGTGTACACCATATATATATATATATATATTAGAGTTAATTTTGAGATAATTTTTTTTTGAGTTTTTGGGTTTGGTCCGGTCTTTGAGCTTCCAACTAACAAAATATCGATCTCTCGTTGACACTGTACTTCCATGATGTTATTCATCTGGCCTAGCTATTATCTCAAAATATCTGTATTTTTTTTTTTGGTAAGCATTTCCTCTTGAATAATTGGTAGAGTGATTTGCAAGTCTAAGCCAAGGATGTTGCTGAACATCTTCCCTATCTTCGCAACATAATTTTAATAAAAGTCAAATTTAATAAAAAATTTGACCACTCATTTATTTATTTCTATTTTACTCTTAATAAAAAAATCATAGTTTCATCACAATAGTTTTGTCGGTGGTGCTAGGGTCTCCTTATAATATTTAAGCTTAGTCGCTCATTTATTTATTTTTTAGTCTTAATAAAAAATTACAGTTTTGTCCGTACATGCTAACAGTAGTAGAGGCAGAAGTACGTTAATGGTTGGGGGCCTAGCCCCCCTAAATTTATTAAAATGCCTCAAAATTATGTGTTTTATGAAATAGGCCTTCTAAATTTAATTTTTGACCCCTCCCCAAAAAATATTTTTCTAGTTTTGTCCCCCTAAACATAAAGCTCTAGTCCCACCCACCCCTGCATGCTAAGGTCTCCGTATATTTAAAAGTAAAAAAAAAATATGAATTTGACTTTGAATTGAATTATGATGTGAGGATAAGCAAACTGTTAGTTCGTGAGAAACTTCAACATGTGTAATATTTCAAAAGGAAAAAAAAAAAAAAATCACACGTCTATAAATCAACAATGCTTTATTTATTTATTTTTAATAACAATGTTTCTTTTCTATTCATTTCATAAAAACTCAACAATAACAGAAATTCTTTCTCCTACAATTGAACCAATAATATATATGACCTGAAGATAAGAAATTTCATCTTCCCCGGCCACCCATTTCTCACTATGCCATGCACTCCATTATTCAATAAAGCAGTATTTGTCACAGAATGCTTATAACAATAAAGCATAAATATTCCTTCGGAGCTTCTTTAATTTCTTTCTATGGAGTAATAGGAAAGTGAGTAATGTATAACATTACTCACTTTCTATGCGAATAACAACTCAACAATAACAGAAATTCCTTCTCCTAAAATTGCACCAATGATGATCTGAAGAAGAAATTTCATCTTCCCCAGCCATTTCTCACTATGCCCCGTTCCATTAGCGTCCCCAAGCCCTAGTTTCAATTCAAAGGTGCTGCTTCCATCAGTTTCTGGGCAAAGACAAGACGCCTTCCAGTTCTTGAGGGTCATGGCCTTGAAACATGCCACATGGCAACAGAAATTGCCACACTTGGAAACATATGCCCATCCCCTAATCTCTTTTGAAACTTTCCTAGTTTGGCATATTAGGCATGCCTTTGATAGCCGTGAGATCTTTTCACGGAGCTCCAGAGTCACCCCATCAACTGAAATAATTTGTTGGAGCTTCAAACAACAAGGATGTATGCGGACTGGCTTCTTACACGAAGATTCGTACATAAACCCTCGGATGTTCTGCCCACATGCAACGCAAAATCCAAAGTTCATCCCATTCTCTGTATGCTGACCATAAAACTTGAATTTGCTTTTCTCGAACGGGTGCGGTAAGATTGAGCCGCGCGCGGCTAAACCGCATTGCTCGTGAAGATGAAAGTCACATTCCTCACACTGGTAGCATGGCTCAAACCCTTCCTCTTTACACCCATTACAATGATAAGGTGCTTGCGCCCCCATCCATGTAAGCTGGTGTGGGTGACTAGAATGCTGTATATCAGTAATTCTCGTCATATCTTGTGAGAAGTTTGCAAATCTCAGAATGTCTGGACAATTTAAGCACGAATAAGATGAATTTGAAGTTTGTTCGAATAAATGAAAAAGTAAAAAGTAAGAGTGAAAGCCATTCCAATTTCCACATATGTAGTAGATTAATTTATTTACCCTGACGATTTCAAAGATGCATGTGCAAGATTCTTCTTTTCTTCTTCTTCTTCCTCCTCCTTTTATGCTAGCAAAGGCATGCAAAATCTTTCCTAGCTCTTATAAGAGTTCTGAAAGTAAGTCTCTTTCTGATCAGGCTACTAAAAGATAAATTAAGAAGAGTCTTAAAATGAATATAATTTCAAGGAAAGTAAGCGAAACAGATCGATCAAGACTAATTTATTTTTCTCTTTTCTAAATGAGCAATTAATGTATATAATTAATCTTTTAGGTGGAGAATTTCACCAATCAAGGTTATGACTTAGAATTATCTAGAGATTGTTGTAAATTACACCAATCAAGGTTGAAATAATTCTGTGATCTGATTCAAAAATCTTATATATATATATATATATCCAAGGATGTTCTTCCTCTTGTTCTTGTTCTTCTTTTATTTTTATTTACTATTATTATTATTATTTTGAAAAAGAAAGTGAATTTGTAAACAGCTGTGGAAGATTGTTCTTTTGGCTGGCCAAACTTTTATTAATTCAATTCAATAAACAAGAGTTTAAACAGACACACACAAATTAACAAAGGTTAATTATCTGGATCGAAGACCCTAGATAGAAATAGATTTGGATATATAAACGCAAAACATATTATATATTCATAAAAAATAAAAAATAAAAGAAAATCCCTATATATCACAAACTTGTCCACTGATCTAACATTTTTGCCTTCTTAAAATAAATGAAAGTTCGTAAAAGTGATACGTATTTTTATAAAATAAAATAAATATAAAATAATCTGTCGCTTCTTAATTTGGTTAATGGAAGTCCCAGCTTTATTTCGGGGAAAAAAAAAAAAAAAAAGAGATCAGACTTCTATTTTGGTACGGAAAGGAGTTTGCGATATTGGTTAGTGCATGCAGTAATCTGCAGATCTAGCTAGAGAGTTGAGCAATATGAGTGAGTAAATATTAAAAAAAAAAGAAAAAAAAACAGAAGAGATCAGACTTCTATTTTGGTACGGAAAGGAGTTTGCGATGTTAGTGCACGTGCAGTAATCTGCAGATCTAGCTAGAGAGTTGAGCAATATGAGTGAATAAATATTAAAAAAAAAAAGAAAGAAAAAAGAAAAAAAGAAGAAGAGATCAGACTTCTATTTTGGAACGGAAAGGAGTTTGCGATGTTAGTGCACATGCAGTAATCTGCAGATCTAGCTAGAGAGTTGAGCAATATGAGTGAGTAAATATTAAAAAAAAAAAAAAAGAAGCAAGTAACTAAAAATGATTTATTCGACAAATATAAAAGCAGATCTACTCACCAGGATGCATTCCAAAGCCATGCAAGCTTCTTTGTATAATTGTGTTCTTCCTCCTTCTATATATGGTAGCAAAGGGATGCGAAATACAACCAATACTGGAGCGTCAAAGGGTTCTGAAACCACCGACTTGTTTATGTGGAGTGGACAATAAATTTTAAGTGACCGGCTCTATGAAAAGAAAGTTCGCTGTTCTTTCCTTTTCTTTTTTTTGACCAAGGAAGGATAAGATCAGACTTTCTTAGCTCCTTCTCGTTTAAGTCATGGCTCAGCAGCTAT
>NC_081547.1:27496594-27497926 GCF_901000735.1 Corylus avellana
TTTTTTTTTTTGGGGGTTTGGGGTGGCCGAAGTCACCCCCATGGCCCTTGGGGGTGGTTTTTTTTTTTTTTTGGTCTTGAAAGTGGTTCAGCTATCCCCAAAGACCGAATCTTAAATAAAAAATAATAATAATAATAAAAAAAACAAAGGACCCTGGACCGGCCGCTCTTCGGCCACCCTCAGGCCAAACAGTAGCCTTGGGGTGGTCAGTCACCTCAAGGACATACTAAAAAAACAAAAATAATTATATTATATTATTATTATTATTATTATTTTAAAAAATTAAATAATATTTTATTATTTTTTAATAAGTAAGACACGTGGCATCTTTGTGCTCGTTGGATCTAATATCTAAGAATTCGAATTCTCTATTTTGAGATACGATCGCACAAGTTGTTCGCTATAGCTGCGGTAACGGACGAGGCCCAACCCAAAGCAATCGCTCTCTCATTCTGTTAGTTTGCTGGTAATGTTTTTTACTCTTAAAAGACCACATGCTTTGCACTCTATGCGTTCGATAAAATGTTTAGTTTATGCCTTTTAAGTAAATCTTTAAAGAGACTAGAGATTTGATCTTAGGATTTAATTGATAGCAAGGAATTTGATCTCTGGAATTACACAGTTCAATACACGATGAAAAGAAGTCTGCCAAACACGATGTACTTTGTCGAAAAAAGAAAACTGAAAATGGTTAACCTGTTTATCTCGTTGGTTTACTAAAATGTACGTAGAGTTTGATCATAATCAAGAACTAGGTTTTTGCATTTTACATGTTTGTTGAAATGCTCAAATGAATTTCGGGAAAAACGAAAAGCTTGTTAATTTGTTGATAGTTAGATTTTGTTATCACATTGATTGATAAAGTTATTATCATTGGAAAAGCAGAGGATAGGACTTAAGAAATCGATGGACCCGTTTGAAGTGGCATTTGAGGATGTTGAAGATTTGTCACCTGATTCACCCACTGATGATCCTGTTCACGTTGAGAATCAATTTCTCACACCCACTAACTCATTAACATCCCCAGCCCTGGCAGCGTCAACTGGGACTAATGCATCCACGGGCAACAATGAAGATGAGGATGAAGAGGAAGAGGAGGATAATGTGGACGTCAACATCAGAAATATTGCATTCAGGAGGGACCCCAATAAATTAGCCAAGACACGGTAAGTAGATTATTATTTGATTTGGTGGACCATCAAAGAAAAATTCTAAACGACTAAGTTCCGTAGTTGAATTTTCTAATTTGGCTACCAATTTTCGTCATACCAGCAATTTGGTTAATGAAGAAATAGGATAGTTAGAAAGAGATATTTTTTAAAAAGAAGAAAA
>NC_081547.1:27498026-27498195 GCF_901000735.1 Corylus avellana
TTTTTAAGAAAAAAAAAAATATTATTAAAAAAAAAAAAAATCTAAGAACCATCGGGGTGGCTCATTGGCCAAAATGGGGTGGGCCACCCCCTTGGCCAAAAAAAAAAAAAAAAAAAAAAAGGGGCCAGGTGCATTTGGGGGGGGCCGGACCACCCCCAAGGGGCTGAGG
>NC_081547.1:27498403-27516059 GCF_901000735.1 Corylus avellana
ATTTTGGCCAAGGGGTGGCTGGAACCACCCTGATGTTTCTCTTCATTTTTTTTTATTTTTATTTTTTTAAAAATATTTTGCTTTAAAAAAAATAAAAATTTTAATGTGCAACGTGCAGCAAAAAGTCTAACCAATGTGCAGAGTGTAGAACCATTCTCATTCACACTTCACACACCCCAAGCCTCACTAACTTTACTGTCTTTCAACAAAAAGGGAAAAAAAATTAACTTTTCTGCTGCAAAGAACTCTTCTCCCACATTCTTTTAACAAAATATCTTCTTCATCTCCTCTGTACGCCGACAGTCCATCTCAAATCATATTTTCTTTCGCAAACCTCTTCCATTTTCCATTTTGTCACACACCCACAAATCATTTCTCTATTCTCCTCTGCGAGTGGGTATCAGTGCAGTGCAGTGCAAATTCTCCCATCCACCATTTTTAAGGTCAGTCAATGCCCATTTCTCTCATCAAACTCTGTTATTGTTCATTCATTATACTGTATTTGGCTATTTTTGTTCCTGAATTTGCCAATTTGAACAATTCTGAAACAATCTTATTTAAGCCTTATTCATAATAGTGTAATTCGTATTGTTTGGCGTGCTATCATTTCTACAAAAGAAAGCTCTTTTTACAAGTATAACTACTGAAGTATAATTAATAAAACAATTAAGTAAAAATTTTAATTAATTAGTAATTGACTTATTAATTATATATTGTTAATTGTTTTATTAATAATGAACTATATATATATATATAGTTCATTATTATATATATATTGTGGTATAAATTATACTACTCCGAATATTTTTATTTGATTAAAAAAAAAAATCATATTAGTGCTACTTAAGCCCTTGAATCTCTATACGTCTATTATTTGATTGAATGAATTAAATCTAAGATTTACCGTAACTTCATATTATATATATTTTTGTCATCAATGTCAAGATCCAATTATCTGCAACGCCCTCCTGCATCAGCGTGGTCCCTGGGTTTCATTTAAGAACCTTTGTACCGTCGGTGAGTTTTCATCTTACAAAACATTTGTGTGTATTCTTCTTGCTTACTGTCAGTCCATCCACAATTAAAATTTATTCTTCCTCTCATACCATTTCAATAGCACTACCTCATTTTTTGTAGTATGCGACTAGGGGGCTCGACAGAATCGGGCAGACTACCCCCTTGGACCAGATCATCAACCAAGGTTAGAGCTTAATTGAATTGAATTACATACATAAAAGCACTTTGGTCTTGATTCTCATGGAAGTCCTGTAATATATATGCATCTATATGTTAAGGGGTGGAGCTCCATTGATTAGCATTGGTATTCTTAGTTTCTCATACGTAAATGTTAATTGGCATTTTTTTAGTTTCTTGTTCGTTAATGTGAATTGGTATTTTGAAGTTTTTTGTTTGTTAATGTACGGTATCGTCTTGGTTTTTGTCATGTTGTAGCATGTAGGGTATTTCCTTCGATCATTGGTGAAGGACAAATCGGCTACCTCTATACCAACTGAATTGACTGTGTTACGACAACAAAAAGCAATTTCAAAGGTATAATTTTTAATTGTCCATTAGATACATTAGTTATACATTGCATTATCATGACACTTCTTGCGTTTGCTGAGGTACATGTTACCGTATTCTGTCATGAATAATTAGTATCACTACAGTAACGTATAATGTCATCTCATGTACTGTCTACAATATATTTACACCTATCACATTATCCCATAGATGCCCATGCATGGGACGCCTCGCAAATCACTCCGTAAGCACCTAGCCCCATGCAATAAGCACGCACCAAAAGAGGTTGCCAAATGGTTTCCTGCCCACGAACATCAATTGCTATATATTCTGCTGGACAAGGCAAACACTGCCGTAAAATCCACATACCCCTCAACATTGGTCAATGAGATCACAAACATGCTGAATGGCCTTATTCATCCACACGAATTCACATCCGAGCAGGTGAAGAATAAAATTAAAAAGTTTAAAGCTAATTACACGGATTTCTCAACACTCTTGAAAGGGGATTTTATCACGGGTTTTGGCTGGGATCCAGTGACCAACGTGGTATCTGCATCGGATGCACAGTGGGAACGGCTGAAATATGTATGTCTCTCATCTCCTTTCTCACATTCCATTACAAATTTTAAAAATCTCAACAACTTATTTGCAGCTGACCATCGAATTATTATTTTGCAGGAATACCATGAAAAGTACTGGCGTTTTAGAGGTGGTGGACCACCATACTATGATCTCATTTGCAGTATATTTGTTAAAACAACTGCTACTGGGGAGTATGGCCATGCAAGTACAGTCACCCCACCTGGTTCAGAAGAGGGGGATACCGGGTTCGGCCTTAATACCCCAGCTCCAGTCATTGACCTGTTAGATGATGGCGGTGCATCGGCACCAAAGTGTCAGTCCAAGTCCAAAGGAAAGCGAAAAGTATCACATAGTGGGTCACGTGACTCACGTGCTAGTAAGCGTGCGTCCATAGAGGACAAACAAGTTGAGGGTTTCAAACTCCGGCTGGATGATATGTTGGACAAGGTTCATAGTATCAGGGAAAGCGTATCGAGAAGGTCATGTGCATCTAGCGCAAAGGAGGAGGACCATGTTGAGGCTGCAATGGACATACTTAACAGGATGTGCACAGAGATGGACGTATCTGATGATAAATATTTCTGTGCTACAGACTATATAACTGACCCAAACAAAGCAAAGGCGGTTATTAAAATGAGTGATGCATTTAGGAAGAAGTGGCTACTTAACCATATCTAATAGTTAAGTACGGGATAGTTTGGTAGGGGGTGTAGGACTAGTTAGCTTTTAACTATATTTGGGACAATTTGTTAGCTTTTAATTTGACATGTATGCACTCCTATGTTTAATTTGACGTGTGCTTTTAATTTGACATTTATGCACATCTATGTGTAAGTTGACGTGTGCTTTTAATTTGACATGTATGCACACCTATGTTTAATTTGACCTGTATGTACTCTTATGTTTAATTTGACTTATATGCACTCCTATGTTATGTATACATGCAATTAAGCCTACTCTTTATTAGCTCGTCTTTTAGATGTTATTCAGATTAACCTTAATTATTTGTATATTCTCTTCATGATACTTCACTTAATGTGTGATTTGAACAGAAACCAATTTGTAATATGATCAAACAAAACTAATTCACTTGATTTGAATGTCGTAGGAGACGTAGACATGAGTGAGAATTCCATGAATGACATAGACATGTATGACATAGACGAGGATGACAATTGGGTGGATGACATAGATGAGGATGACATAGACATGGGTGAGTGGGGACCTGACAATCCAGATTACATTTATCAACATTGGTACGATACACTAGAACAGTCTTATGATCCTACCATCGATCCAGATGCCGATGTGGGTGACGTAAGCAATGATGATGGCATGGATGGTGATGGCACGGATGGTGATGGCACGGATGATGTAATGAGTGATTTGGCCCTTTATGAGATGGAGCTAAAAATTATGGGATTGCAACTAGAACTGGATGAATTGAAATCTAGGTTAAAAGGTACGCGAAGGAGAGGTGTACCTCAAAGGACTTCTGGTCTCACAAGAGCAATGTGGGTACATTGGGTGTTGCACAATCCTAACCAGAGTACATGCTATGAGCGATTTAGAATGTGGCCAGCCACTTACATTGCTCTTTGTAACACATTAGAACAAAATGGGCTTTTACGCCACACCCGAGCTGTTCAGGTAACAGAGCAACTGGCTGCATTTTGTTTGGTCATGCCGCAAGGTTGGTCTTGCCGATCAGTGGCTGACAAGTTACAACGATCAACATACTTCGTAAGCGTTTATGTTAGAAAATCGGCAAGAGCACTTTGTCAATTGGGAAAATCAATTTTGCAACCCAATCCTGTTCCGCTACCACATCCCAATGTCGCCAATAACGCTATGTACTACCCATGGTTTGCAGTAAGATATCAAAATACTGTATTTTACATTTTACCAAAATGATAAATAGATGCTTTCATGATGTTATTGTTTAAAGGCGAAATTATGTGTTATATGTTTCAACTATGTTATCACTATTAACACCACTCTTGCTAGCAGGATTGTATTGGAGCAATTGATGAAACACAAATAGATGCGCGTGTATCAAGTAAAAAGCATATTCACTACCGAGGTAGGAAGTGCACCATAACTCAAAATGTCATGTGCGTTGTGGATCTGGATCTTTGCTTCACATATGTTTATGCTGGATGGGGAGGGAGCACACATGACGCACGTATTTTCACAATGTGCGTTAACGATTCGAGATTAAAATTTTCGACTCCAGTAGGAGGTATCGTACCATACTAGCTTCCCAAAAATTACAAATAAATTTGTTCTCATGGGCAACAATTTGAATAAATTAACTAATGATTAATACATATTATACTTCATTTGTAGATGCCTACTACTTGGTGGACTCGGGTTACGGTTTATACCGAGGATTCCTAACACCCTTTAGAAGGGAACGCTACCATCTTCAAGAGTGGCAAGACGGGGGCTTACCAATTAATCAAAGGGAGGGATTTAATCGCAGACACGCGTCGCTGAGGTCAATTGTGGAACACGCATTCGGAGTGTTGAAGAACCGTTTTCCTATCATGAGGAAAATGCCTCCATACCCAATCCGGTATCAGCGATTGTTTGTAATCGCTTGTTGTACAATCCACAACTTTATTCGAAAGCATTCTGGAGTGGAAGACAAATTATTTAAGGAAGCTCTAAAGGGTTTGAACCCATGGATTGATGTTACCGTGCTACAGCCAGGGGCAGTAGTCCCATATATATCAGGTGGGTTACGGCTAAATCAATCAAGCGACAGCACGAGATATATGGGAAAAATCCGAGATGTACTGGCCCGTCAAATGTGGGAACATGGCACTTTCGAATAGTAGTTGGCATGGACAATGGAATTGATGCCATTTTGGTGGTTTGTATGGGGCCGTATTTTCTGCTATGACAATTATTTAGGCTATTTTTAACTTGTTAGATTTGGTAATTGTTTTGTAACGTAACCGATGGTGCATTTTGGTAATCCGTATTTTGGATAACTGATAGTATGTGTGAAAGTGACACTTTCATTTATTACATTTGAAATGTAGTGGATTTGTATACGACGTTTGATATCACGCATATTGTTTGTAGGATAAACTTCACTAAGCCCCCCTGAACTTCCATTTGCTCTCACTTTAGACCCCTCTTTCAGTTTTCAAAGTTAGATTAAACGGTTTGACTTTTTTATACCCATTATACCCCCACGTTAAAACTACACCGTTTTGGACTTCAAAACTACAACACTCACCCAGCCCAAAACGACGTCGTTTTGGGCATTAAAATTATTTTTTTAAAATTTTTAAATTTTTATTTTTTTAAAAAAAAAAAAAAAGAAGGGAGAGAGAAAACCTTCGGAGATTGGTTCCGACCACCCCTTATTAAATAAATTGGTAGGGACGGCGATTTTTTCGCGAAAGGGTGGCCTCGACGCCGCCACTTTGGCTCCGGTTTTAAGGGGTGGTCGACCATGGCCAGAGGTGGTCAGAGCCACCCCCATTCCCCAAAATCAAAAAAAAAGAAAAAAAAGGGGCCAGATTAGCGTTTAGAGGTGGTAGGACCACTCTGAGAATTTGGGGTGGTGAAACCACCCCGACCCCTGGTGGTCCTCATCCCCTGATCTTTTTTTTTATTGACCAAAGGGGTGTTGGACCACCCCCATGGCCAAAGAGTCAGCTCAGAAGCCACTTGCAACAAAAATAAGTGGATTGACCGCCACATTTTAACAAGGAACCTACGTCGGTTCTACGGTTTTTTTTTTTTTTAAAATAATATTTCATTTTCTTTTAAAAAAAAAAAAAATAGTTGGATTTATCGGTTGGGAAGTGAATAAAAAAAAGAGTTGTTATACAGTATATGGGATGATTTTTTTGACTTGAAGGGGCCAATTATCATCTGGTACTGTAGCTGGAACAGTGCCGTTCCAGCTACAGTACCGGCCCTGGCTGGGGGCAAACATAGCTAGCAATACTTCCAGTCCTTTAAATATTAAAAAAATTCGATTTTTTAAAATAAAAATTCCGTTTTTTTTTTTTTAAAAAAAAAAAATCGTTGTTCTTTAAATAAAAAATTTATGCTTTAAAAAAAAATTAAAATTCGTTTTAAAAGTGGTTTTTTTAATTTAATTTTTTTTTAATTTTTTAATTTTTTTGAATTTATAGTGGTATTTTTGTCTTATTGAGAACTATATAGGGCATTTTTATCTTTTTCCTAGCCTTGAAAGAGACATTGATATTATTTTGGTATTTTGAGGGAAACATTATCCCAATTGAAAGTTTGGGGAAATATTATCAATTGAGTGGTAGTTTTGAAGGGGGTATGTGGACTTTAATTAATGAGATAAATGCAAAATTGGTATTTGTGGTTGGCCTAAATTACAAATCACTCATTGTGATATAACAAATAATTTATAGGTTCTTATAGTTGGCATAAATTATAAATCACTCATTGTAATTAAAAAAAAAAAAAAAAAAATCATTTATAGGTCTTTATAGTAGGCTAAAATAGCAGTTTACTCTATAAAATCAATTGATTCAATTTCCATTAAGTAACTTAACATAATCCATTATTTTGTCACGTCATACTGCTATAGTAAATTAACATAATCTCTTATATCCCCAAAATTTTACCATGTGTGTAACCATCCCTTATTTTCATTTTTCTCGCTACGATTTTGAAGCATTTTGGGAGAATTTGACGGTCGGATTTTGTAAAGAGGCTGACGAAGATGAAGATGATGGAGGGTTACGCACGGGGTACAATTTTGGGGATATAAGATATTAAGTTAATGGGAAAAATATAAAAAAGCTCCCCAAACTACCAGCCGTTTTCGATTTAGCCCCATAATGTTCCAAAAGTGATAAAGTAGCCCCCCAAACTATTGAATTTTGGCCATTCCGTTAGTCAAAACCGTCAGTTTGGATGGAAACTGTAAAACGACGTCGTTTTGTTACGAGTAAGTTACTACAATGCCCTTTTATGAAGAAAAAAAAAATTATGAGAAAAATATAAAAAAGCCCCCCAAACTACCAGCCATTTTCATTTTAGCCCACTAATGTTCAGAAAATTATAAAGTAGCCCTCCAACTACCAAACAATTGCAATTTGGCCACTCCGTTAGTCATTACCATCAAATATGATGAAAAATTTAAAACTACGTTGTTTTGGGAAGGGTAAGTTACCAAAATGTTCTTTTTGGAAAGAAAAAAAAAATCATATTAAAACAAGCAAGCAAAACGGCGTTGTTTTGCTTGAAATTAGGGTTTCCTTACACTTACCAAAACGCCGCTGCTTTGGTAAGTGTTAGGAATTAAAAGAAAAACACCCTAGACCCCACACAGGTGACCCACGAAAAAACCCCCAACCCCAATTTATCTCTCCCCAAAACCGCCGGCCACCACGTCGTTCTATCTCCGGCAGCACGTAAATCTTACCCATAACTCAATCTTTTTATTGTATTTCATGGTATACCCATAACGTAGTTTTTTTGTTTGATTTCTACAATGGGTAATAATTTTTCGGTGGCGCTTCGTAGCCACTGGATGGTGTGGCCGGCGGTGATGGATGGCGGTGGCAATGGCAGCCGTTTTGAGAGAGAGAGAGAGAGAGAGAGAGAGATGTTGCGTTTTTTTCACTTGAGGGAGAAGGTTGCCGGAGATAGAACGACGTGGTGGCCGGCGGTTTGGGGGAGAGAGATAAACTGGAGTTGGGGTTTTTTCTACGTGGGGTTTAAAGTTTTTTCTTTTAATTCCTAACACTTACCCAAACAGCGTCGTTTTGGTAAGTGTAAGGAAACCCTAATTTCAAGCAAAACGGCGCTGTTTTGCGTACTTGTTTTAATATAATTTTTTTTAATTCTAAAAGGGCATTTTAGTGACTTACCCTTGTCAAAACGACGTAGTTTTGAATTTTTCATCATATTTGACAGTAATGACTAACGAAGTGGCCAAATTGCAACTGTTTGGTAGTTGGAGGGCTACTTTATCACTTTCTGAACATTATGAGGCTAAAATGAAAACGGATGGTAGTTTTGGGGGCTTTTTTATATTTTTCCCAATTATTTATTTATTTATTTATTTTTCATAAAAGGTCAATATTGTAGTAACTTACCCGTAACAAAACGATGTCGTCTTGCAGTTTCCGTCTAAACTGACGGTTTTGACTAACGGAGTGGACAAAATGCAATAGTTTGGTAGTTTGGGGGCTACTTTATCACTTTTGAAACATTATGGGTTAAATCGAAAACGGCTGTTAGTTTGGGGGGCTTTTTTATATTTTTTCTTAAGTTAATTTACTGTAGTCGTATGACGTGGAGTGAGGGCTGATGTGTAATCTTAGCTAGTAATTAATAATAACACGTGTCACGTTTTTATTGGGTATAACGTGGTAAAGTGACAAATTTTGTTAAGATACTTAAATGAAATTCTTTTTAGGGAGTAAACTATTATTTTGGCATATCTTGAGTACTTATAAGTTATTTTTTATACCACAGAGAATAATTTGTAATTTATGCCAACTACAGGGACCTATAAATTATTTTTTATACAATATGAATTGATCTGTAATTTAGACTAATTACAAGGACCAATTTTGCATTTATCCCTTAACTAATTGAAAGTGTCATTATTCACATTCACGAGTCTCAATGTCCATACATTTTTCAACATCCATAATTTCTTGGAAAGTTACACTTGTTTATTTTTTTTGCATTCATAATTTCTTGGAAATGGAGTCAAGGTTCGAACTTAAAATCGTTGACTCTGATATCATGTTAAATCACCACTTATCCCACAAACTTAAGCTTATAAAAAAAAAAAAAAAAAAAACGATAAATTTAATCATTAATCAACACTTTAATATCATTTAAATAACGAAATCACAAACAATTGTTCAAAGATACAAAGTTTTGAAGGAAATAGGACTTTAATCTCTTCCAAATTCTTCTCATGATCTTTAAATCTTTTGTTATTCATCTTCCTCTATAAACAAAATAAAAGGCATGTAGGCATTGTTTTTCACACAATAGCACTTCGCATATATACTACCGATAGTCCACCAACAAACATATACGTACACGTCGACTGCACATCTAAGTATACCTTAAAACAATTCAAAACGACTGAAAAAGAGAATACAGATGGCATAAGCCACATCACAGTATCGAAGAAAATGATCCACGGACTCTATTCTTCTTACGGATGCAACATCTATTTACCACAATAATGTATGTACGGCTTCACAAGATTAATCATCGTTCGATCCTTCTAGCCAAGGCATCTTTACTTATAACTTCTTCTACACATGTTTATAAGCAAATTGATTATTAATTAACGTATAGCGGCCTGACCAAAAGATATTCTAGAAGTCGGCCGGGGGCTCCTTGGAGTGTCTTTCTATACTAATAAAAGCAGAAGAATCAAAGGAATTCCTTTTCCTAAAATTGCAGTAATAATGAGGCGAAGAGCGACTTTTATCTTCGACAGCCATCTCTCACTTGGGTTGGTTCCAGTAATCTCCCCAAGCCCTAGTTCCAAATTAACAGCAATTTTTCCATCAGTTTGTTGGTGAAAAGAAGACGCCCTCCATTTCTCCAGGGTCATGGCCTTCACACATGCCACATGGTAACAGTAATTGCCACAAGTGGAAACATAAGCCCAGCCCTTAATCTCTTTTGAAATTTCCCTACTTTTGCATTTTAGGCATGGCGCCGTTGATGGCCATGAGATCTTTTCACGGAGCTTCAGAGTCACCCCATGCCCATGATCTGTAGTTTCACGATCGAGCTTTAAACAGCAAGGATGTATGCGGACTGGCTTCTTACACGAAGATTGGTACATGAACCCTCGGATGTTCTTCCCACATGCAACGCAAAATCCAAAGTTCATCCCATTCTCTGTATGCTTACCATAAAACTTGAATGTGCTTTTCTCGAACGGGTGCGGGAAGATTGAGCAGTGCGCGGCTGAAGCGCATTGCTCGTGAAGATGAAAGTCACATTCCTCACACTGGTAGCATGGCTCAAACCCTTCCTCTTTACACCCATTACACCAATAAGGAGTTTTCGCCCACATCAATTTTAGCCGGTGCCGGTGACTAGAATGTTGTATTTCAGTAATTATCGTCATATCTCTGAATTTCTGGACAATTTATGCGAAAATAAACATAAATTTGAAGTTTGTTCGAATAAATATTAATTCTGCATCTGAACAAATGAAGAGCAAGTAAAAATCATTCCATGAATATACGTAGATTAATTTACCAGGACGATTCCAAAGCTGTGCAAGATTAATTCTTCTTCTTCCTCCTCCTTTTATGCTAGCAAATTAAGGCATGCAATCAAAAATCTTTGCTCTTATAAGGTAAGAGTTCTGAAAGTAAGTCTCTTTCTGATCAGGCCCGCTGATGTCCCTCATAGTAATTGGGCGGCACCTTCCTAGGCAGTGAGATTTGTGGAAGACTGACCATGCCTTTACGCGTATGCCTTGAAAACGTAGGCGGCCTTAATTAATTAGCGTGTTAGACTAGTCATAAATTAAAAAATAAAATAATTTTTTTTCCTTTTTTAATTTAAACTTCTAAAATAAATAATAATTTTATCATTTGTGATTAGCTGGATAAGTACAACTTGATCCGGTCGGCAAAAGGATTATTCCTTGTCATCACATTCACGGAAATTACGGAATAACATCATTCATATTAAGTAAAGAAAAAAAAAATTATTTTATGGTTAAGAGTTTATTTTGTTATATTTAAAAATGATGATTTATGGACGAAACTATGATTTTTTATTAAGAGTAAAATAAAAATAAATAAATGAGAGACTAAGCTTAATTTTAATAAAAGTAAAATCTAATTTTTAAGCTTAGATATACGTACGGAGACCCGGCCTAGGGCCTAGCATTACGGACGAAACTATATATTGTGACAAAACTATGATTTTTTACTAAGAGTAAAATAAAAATAGATAAATGAGATCGAGGTTAAGCTCAAATATACTAGCTCATTTATTATTTACTCGATCGATCTTAATAAAAAAATCATAGTTTCATCTCCAACTCTCTGTATATTTGAGCTTAAAAATTAAATTTAACTTTGATTAAAATTATGATGCGAGTATATATATAAGGAAGCTGTACAGCAACATCCGTGGCTTGGAGTTGCAAGCCACTCTACCGATTATTCAAGAGGGAATGCTTACCCAAAAAAATGACTAAACCAGCCAGAATTGGATGGTTGATCTTCAGCATGTAATTGGTATATTAACAATTTTTTCACCAGCCAGATTAATTTATGCGGTAATACTTTCTTCTTCTTTTTTCTTTATTTTTTTTGTAAATACTACTTCATTGCTTATAACCCAAATTACAGAGGAGGAACAACAGAACAAAACAAATAAAATAAAATAAATTTATGCAGTAATACTGACTATTGATCATGAGTAGAGTCGTTTTTCCTTACTCTTGCCAGCTTACGTCTATTTTTAATTACTTAGATGATATAATTAATTAATGGTGTCTGCAGGGTATCGATCGAGGGAATTAACCACATGTACTATATATATATGAGACTAAATTGACAATAATATAATTTAACAAAAAAAAAAAAAAACTGAAAAATAATATTTAAAAGAAAAATAGAAAAGAGAATACAAAAATTTGTTGGAGTATATATATATATATATATAAAACAAATAATCGTTAAAGCTCAGTGAAAATGTTTATTGGACAAATATTATAAGCAGAATAATTCACCGGCCGGGATGATTCGATTCCGGAAGCCATACGAGATTCTTCCTTTTCAAGTTTTCAATCACCCCCTTATATATGTATACAGCCAAAACCACCCTGACTATATATATTAAAATTTATAATCTTGAGAAAACGGAACAAAATGAGCTAATAAATATATATATCCAAAAAAATCTGAGTACATACAAAATAAATGAAGACACAGTCCAACATATGACTGCGCGTTAACTTGGAAATTGGTGGATCGAATAAGTTTCTTTAATTAACATTTTCCCTCAACTTGGGGTGGACTCTATACTCATTCACCGCGTGTGTTGTTTACTTTTAAGCGACAATTTTCATATAACCTATTCCCTTTCTTAAATATAATAAATTTAAAATAAAAAAATAAAAAAGAGTGATATATGTGCAGCAGCTTCTATTTTCATTATCTATTATTTTAATACAAAATATTTATCTCTCTCTTTTTTTTTTTGTCTTTAATTCATTGATCAGAAATGTATTTGAATTTTATTAAAAAAGTGAGAATAAATAAGAAAGTTGCAGTATTTTGTAAAGAAATAATTTTTAATGGTATAAGAAAAAATAAAAGAAAATATTATATTTAGATAGGGAAGCAAAAAATTCTTTTGTTTTCTAAATTTTGAAAAAAATCAAAGGAAATCAGCATTATTGAATACTCTTGTTTAATGATATGTCATGCATGTAAGTTATACGTACTGACATGGATAAATGATGTCAAGTAATAAGTTATATATACTGCAACTTGCTGATGGCTAGTGGCATCACTTTCATGTGGGGAAGGAAACTACCTATCATCACATGCAGCCGTGCAAGTCGGTTGACTCCCAAGCCTCTTGTTTAATAGTTGAATCTCAAGTCTTTTGCACGAGACATTGAATAAAAAAATAGTGATTTTAATTGGAATGGTAGGATTCACCTAAGTGAGAAAGAGAGACAATTACGCGTTAATTGCGTGAGACAAAGAGAATGTGTTCGATCTAGAAGTGTTCAAAACCGGTTTTGCTATTTTTTATTTTTGTCCACGTCACTTAGAAGGATATATCACAGGAGGTTCTTTTTTTTTTTTTTGTTGTCATTTTAGAAAATATTTCTTTTCACAACTCAGTAAGGATTTTTTTACCGGATTTTGTTGGGCATGCAGCTAGAATCCTTATTTTGATTGGCAGTTTGATTTTATATGTTAAAAAAAGAACAACAAAAAAATTTGGCTTGCTTCGTCTCTTTATACGAGGCTTGTGAGCTTAGTTTAAAAATTCGAGTTTGAATAAGAATTCAATATTTTCGGTCTTTCTCTATTTATCAATTCCTGAATCACCTTACAACTTTCAGGCAAGCTTCTATTAAATTTATTACCTACGTTGTCAAAACAATCATAATTTCACTCGAGCGGCATCACAAAACCTTTATTCTAAGAATTGCCAAAATAATACTTAATCGTCTCCAAGAGATAGTTCAATTGGTTGGGACCACGCCTAATGAAGTGAAGGGTCACTAGTTTAAATCCATCATCTTCATCTCGTGCGGACATGTCAAAAAAAATAATAATAATAATAATACTTAATCAATTAGTTCATCTATATATGTAAAAGATGATCAGATTGGTACATACAAATTGTAACAGATGTTCATACATAATTCTCCACGGATTATATTATCCTCTTACATAAGAAAACATAATGATTGTCTGATCAAAAGAGCCAGATTGAGGCTAGCTAGCTTCCAGCTGGCACATATTTCTATCCCGCGGTTAATTTCTTTCGTCCAAAGAAATTCCGTTTGTCAAAAAAATACATAACAAGAGTAACCATCGCAGATATTGGATCCCCGTAAAGTGCTTGAATAATGAGGGTTAGAACCACTGTTATGTCCTTACCAATCTTTACGGCCTTTTGGGTTACGTCCAATAGCAAGTTACTTGTAGTTGTATTTGTTCCATCTCTTTGTTGGTCGAATTTCTTGTCAAGTAATTCTTTCACACATTTCACATGGTAACAGTATTCGTTGCCACAAGTGGAGACATAAGCCCAGCCCATAATCTGTTTGAAGATTTTCTTTCTTTGGCAAATTAGGCACGCCGACGGAGCCTCTTCCTTTAGCTCTAGATTGGTGATCACCCCATTATTAGTACTCAACCCCTCACTAGTCTTGTTCCTTGGGAGCCTGAAACAACATGGGTGCAGGACAAGCTCTTTGGTCGGAACAAAAAGCTCCACGAATGCATTTTTCTTAGGCGGGCAGTGATGGTACCTGAATCCTTGGACATTCATCCCGCATGCAACGCAAGATCCAACATTCTCTGGAGGCAGCTTCTGAAATATGAACTGGACATTCTTGAAGAATAATGGGTGCGTGGTGGGGCTGCTTGAAGATAAATTTCTGCATTCCTCGTGAAGTTTGAAGTTACTGCAGTTCCTTCTGCCACACTGATAAAATGACCCAAACCCTATTTCTTTACAGCCAGCACACCTATAAAGTGTTGTGTTATTCGATTTGATCAATTCAAGCGGGTGTTCGTGGGTATCTTCTAAGACGGTTGGAATATTGCAACAGATCCTGGACAGTGAGCAAAAAGATGGATATAAATTCGGAGTTTGATGATCTAATGAATAAGATCTTTAGACTTAATTTGATCATAATGTAATATATATATACCATTAATTATTAATCCAAAAGATTTGGACAGAATTATGTTTTACTAATTATTCACACTTAAGATATTTTTTTAACATGTATATTCCAACAAAAATAATTGCTAATAATATCCTTGAAAATATTTGATACCCAAAACAGGAATTCGCCATGTGAAGAACAAAATGGTGATGCAGCGGTTCTACATCAACAAAATTTCTGCAAACAAATTAAATAGGAAAAGCTCAGTAAAATATTTATTGTACAAATATAAGCGGATTCGAAAGTTGAGCAAAATGAGTGAATAATATATATATTAAAGCTCTTATAATTAACTCACCAGGATGATTCCAAAGCCACGCGATCGAGATTCTTCCCTTGTATGGAGAGTAGGATGAAGAAGACCAGACTCCAACCCCTTGTTCGGGAAAGGGGTTGGAGTTGGCCTAGACACTATTCATCACCATTTTTTAAAAAAATCAACATCAAAACATTTTCACATTTTCATTTTTTATATCACATCATTCATTTTTTATTATTATTCAAATAAAAAAATCACTATAAAACAAAACCTTTTCACTTTTCCATACTACTTTTTTCACTTTTTTATATAAAACATTCTTATTTTTTTTTTCACATCAACTACAGTGTCTAGGCCAACCCATTTACCAAACACCACCCAAGAGTGATGTTTTTAGCTAAAATTAATAAGTAGCTTATAGTCAACGATTGATAGCTGAGAAAAAGATAGAAAAGACAACAGAGGTTGAGTTTGTTGAGGCTCACACATATAATGTAAATTGTGCAGAACTTCTTCGATTCTTTGAATGGTTAATTTATGGGGACCTTGTGCTTTGGTATGATGTTTTTAGGGGTGTAAACTCAGTCTCGATTTTTGGTTATTGGTCAAAATTGAGAACCAGAACCAGGGTATCTAGTTTTTTATTTTGGAAAACCGGAACCGGGTACTCGGTTATACAATAACCGGCCGGTTCCAGTTGGTACCCGATTATCCGAACTGGATAATCGATTTATATATATATTGGGCTTATTTTAGGTATTGGGCCTAATTTTTAGGCGTATTTTAGGTGTATGTAATTGGTCTAATTTTTGTGCTTAATTTAACAATTTTTTTCTCATTTTTTTAAAAAACAATTACCATTTTTGTCCCAATAAGTTGGGCTTTGTTGTGCTTGTTCCAAAAAAAAAGCCTACAAAATCCCCAAAAAAAAAAAAAAAATCCTAAAAAACCATCGTTTTTCGCTTTTTGGGCCTAAAAAAATAAAAATCCAATGTTTAAAAATTCATTGTTTAAAAATGCCCTAAAAAAATGTTTAAAATTAAAAAATATATATATATATACCCGATTATAACCGGCTGCCAAAAAGGGGAACCGGATACCCGGTTACCAGTTTTTTCCAACTCGTTTCAAAATCGATTTTTCGGTTACCGGTTGGTACACGATTTTTTTTTACACCCCCAGTTGTTATTAGCCTGAAATGCTCTCATGCCTGTCTGTCGTAGACAGTGTTGTCATTAATTGGTGAGCTTCAAGATTCCGTTTGGTACACTGAACTTGGCCAATTGTGATGGACTCCACACCGTGTTATTGAATCGTAGTAGACTTAGGGTCTATTTGGATGTATGTTTTCGAGCCCTAAAAGTACGTTTAATATTCAAAAAGTTCGTTTGAAGAAAAAAGTACTCGTTTAGTAAAAATAATTGAAATCACTTTTAACTTTTAAAGGTCTAAAAAGCCTAAAATGGCCAAAATGTGAGGTTGAATTTTTATTTTTAAAAAAATAATAATTATTAAATTAGTGTATTTTGTAATTTTATAAACATCGTAGGGTATAAGGGACATTTCACTCATCAACCGTTTAATTTAACGTTGAATTTGAACGGAAAGATTGACATTGCAAACTTCTAAAAGATGTGAACCCTGAATTGACATTTTTTTTTTTTGTTTTTTTAACTTTTAAGGATATAATTGTAAAAGTTATAAAATATCATAAATGATAAGTGAAGTTTTTGTTTATTATAACAGATACTCATATATGCATAATTCCCCGTGGATTATATATCCTCCAACATAAGAAATGAAAAATTCTATACAAACTTCCATTTTTACACTTCTAAGTACTTTTCTTATTTATTTATTTATTTTGTTAGAGAGAAATACTTCAAGCATCTCCAGCAGCATTAGGTATTTTACGTAGTGAAAAAGTACAATTCTTTACTTTAGTGATTGTCTTTTCACTACACACTCCAACAGATTCTCTATTTCATTATCTATTTGCTTTAAAATATTATTTCTCATTCTTTTTTATTATATTATTGCCAACATTTAATTAAAGGAAAAAACAAACACATATATAGAAATCATTTATAAAAACAAAAATAAACACATATGAGGAACATTCATTTCACATGCAAGTACTACTTCTTAAAATTAATAACATAAATAAACATTTCCATCCAACTGCAATTGATTTATTTCCATTCGTGTGTTTATATGCAATAATTTTTTTTTGCATTAAATTTTTTCATCTAACTGCAATTGATTTGTTTTCATCCATGTGTTTCCATGAAATAATTTTTTTTTGCATTCAATTTTTTCATCAAACTGTGTGAAGAAATTTTGTGTTTAAGAGAGAGATGTAGCAAATGTAAAGAGGTGTTCAGAAGAAATAAAAGATGTTGGGTAAAAATATGTGAAATAAAGAAACAAGAAACAAAAGAAAAATAAACAATATTTTATTCATCTAGCTAGTAGCAATATTATAGCTATTCTAACTAATGGCAAGCTACTTTATTGGAACTAAAAGAATAACAATAATAGCTAATATTAATCTTTTAGCTAAGCTAGAGATGCTCTCTTTAATGTTCATTTGCGACCTCAGCTGTTCACTGCAACTCTTCTTCCGTGAGAACAACTTCAGTGCAACAGAACAGATTACAGAGGCAAGATACAGGGAAAGACAAAATAAAAATAAAAGAACAACACAATAACCCAAAGACTACAAGCACCTTAACTCTCTCTTTTTAATCACATATGCTTACTCTCTCTTTCTACTGGCTACTGCGGCAACATTAGAAACGCATTAAGGAAAGTAAAAGTGAGAGTATTCGTGTAGAATTTCTCTTGGG
>NC_081547.1:27516159-27527769 GCF_901000735.1 Corylus avellana
ATATATATATATATATATATATACCATTAATTATTAATCCAAAAGATTTGGACAGAATTATGTTTTACTAATTATTCACACTTGCGATATTTTTTTAACATGTATATATATTCCAACAAAAATAATTGCTAATAATATCCTTGAAAATATTTGATACCCAAAACAGGAATTCATCATGTGATCGAAGAACAAAATGGTGATGCAGCGGTTGTACAGCAACAAAATTTCTGAAAACAAATTAAAAAGGAAAAGCTCAGTAAAATATTTATTGTACAAATATAAGCGGATTCGAAAATTGAGCAAAATGAGTGAATAAATATATTAAAGCTCTTATAATTAACTCACCAGGATGATTCCAAAGCCACGCGATCGAGATTCTTCCCTTGTATGGAGAGTAGGATGAAGAAGACAATAAGAAATGATTAAAAGTTTCACAGTTGTATGTCTTTATATACGTACAAAATGAAGACACAGTCCAACATATGACTGCGTGCGTGTTTACTTGGAAATTGGGGTGCATGTGTAGTACCACAAATCAATCATGAAAGTTTCTTTTTAACATTTTCCGTGTACTGAGACTAGTCTACAGTTCTACTCAGGCACCGCGTTGTTTACTTGTAAACCGCTATTTTCACAAAATAGCCGCACCGCGTGTTATCCTTCAATTAATGAAGGAGATCGAATGAGTAAATGAGGTTCGAACTTATAAATTTGCGAACACTTTATTTTGGCTCCCTGAATTTTTACTCGATTTTATAAATTTTTTATGAACTTTCAAATCTCTCATTTTAGACCCCTAAACATTCAATTACTCTCAATATGGACCCTCCATCAGATTTTAAACGTTACATGATGTTTATACCCTTGACTTTTGTATAAAATTTCAACTTCTAAAACATTTTTTTATTTTAAAAATAAAATAAAAATCAAGGACATTTTGGTCTTTTTTTGTATTTTTAACGGCTAAAATTAACATAATGGTTTTAATTGAGAGTAATTGAAAGTTTAAGGGTCCAAAATGAGAGGTTTGGAAGTTCAGGGGGGTTTGTAAAATCGGGTGGAAGTTCAAGGGGTCAATGTAACATCCCCAGCCCGTTAAGGCTGAGTTTGCCACTTTTCTTCTTTTACAACAAAAGTTCTTGCAAAGATTTATAAGGTCTATCAGAGTACTTGATTTTAAAGGATACGATAAATATATAAAACATTATTCAAGAGATTTTATTACAAGCGAAATTAGAAAACATTAAACTTTAGTTGTGGAATATCATATTATTACAATAATTGATATGAAAAGACTTTGAAAGTTAATAATTATTCCCGCCCCCATTCTGGCCTTCTATTCCAGCGTCCTTTCTACCTGAAAACAAGAAATAAAACTGAATGAGCCCAAAGGGGGCCCAACAAGTAAAATCCACAACCATAAATAGTTTTGCTCCTTGTTCTCAGTTTTGAAAATTGTTTTCATAATTAAATATACATCCAGCCATAATAATACATGTATGTACGGTTGCATCTTCCGTAGCATATACGTACTATTACATCTATTACTAGATCATCGTCATAAATCATCTTTATGAATCATCATCATAATGCATCGCTATGAATCTTCATTGTAAATCATCATAGTATATCATCATTGAAAATCATCATAATATATCATCATTGAAAATCATCATAGTATATCATCGTTGAAATTATATTATCATTTTCTCATATTAGGGCCCATGTACACTATTACTCCTGTGTACGAGGGTTGCGGGTCCTTGTGACCATGGCACTGAACTGTGGCCTCAGCCATGCCCGACCATTAATTAATTCTTTTCTTGGTGCACTCAACGGTCATATTGATGGAATACCACCTTCTGGCATAGCCTCTTTCAGTGGTTTCGCCTTCATCCGAGTATCGGTACCGAACTCCTCTCATCCTTACTTATCTTGGGGCCAAAAATACTCTCCTCCATACATGTGCCCTCATTTCATAAACATTTAACTCATTTCTTGTACTTCTCTTTGTACTTCTTTTGATGCATCTTAGGGCAACATGTAAGAGGGTTTATCATCATTCTTCTTTCTTATAATCATCATCATTTCTCAATTTTCTTTTCTTATAATGGAAACTTTTCCAAATATAAACTTGTTGTGCTTAGAAAGCATTTAAAGAAATAGAAACTTTCTAAATAATTCTTTTAGAAATCTTTCATGCATGCAACATATCTCCATGACAGGTAAATAAAATAATCATTTACAGTTTGATACAAGAATGAATAAATAACATGACATGAAGTACTTTTAGAAGGGGTAGTGAATTTACTTACCTCTAGACTGAAGCTAAAAAGTGGTCTGAATGATCTAGTTGCTCCAATTTGACTAACGCTTTGTCTCGCATTTTCTCTCTCTGTTTCGTGTAAACACTTTCAGAAAGAAGAAAGACCGAGTAGAAAACGGAAGAAGGAAGAATATGTGGAAGAGAGGATATGAGTGGTGAAAATTGTGAAGGGGAAGAGCTCTATTTATAGGAAAAAAACAAATACTATTCCGCATTTCATTTACAATTCTACCCTTCATTTACTATTTCACCTACCAAATACTATTATACCTACCATTTACTATTTTACCTACTATTTACTATTCTACCTACCCTATACTATTCTACCTACCAATCTCTAATTACCATTCATACAATATCATAAATTCCTTAAGAATTAACATAATTGCCTAATATGAATATTAATATAATCATAGCATCAAATTAATATTTCTAAAATAAGATTTTCAAAATCTGAGGTGCTACAGTCAAAGTGAAGTTTCTCCTATAAATTTTGTTCTTTATTTTTGTTATAATTAATTAACCTATTGGCATGGATAAGTCATGATGCAATGTATATAATATTAATGAGCCATGGTAATGTGCACATCCATTAATCATATAAGAACCCTAGCCTAGCTAGAGAAAGTACTGCTATATATATCTATGTTTTCTGGTGAGTCTTGCCCGACGGATTTGGCTTACATGTTGTTATTAAAATAACAGTATGTATGCTGTAGTTGAATCAATAGTCAATATTGAATTTTTCAAATTCTCTTTTTCATTTTCTCTCTTTTATTAAATGCTTATAAAAGTAAGTCAATTTTAAAATTCAATCTTGACCGTTGATTCAGTCTTGCCACGCGAGATTCTTCCGCAAGTACTGCAGTAATCAATAGTAAATAGACTCAGTCGACCGACTCCTTGTGTAATTTCTTTGCCATATCAATTTAGGCACTTTGATGAGACCATCTCTACGAGGAGTTTTGCACAATATTGGTGTAAATCATATGATCATCGATCTCTTGTTCAAGCACTGGTACTAGCTAGTGCAGAATACATGAGTTGCACATCCTTTCCACGTACATGACAAATCCTGACATTTTTAATTAATTAAGAGCAAAAATTCCATTAATATTTTAGGTCAAGTTCATCAGATTGGATCATTAAAAAACTATCTTAGTAACAATTAGATGACTTATCATTTCGAAATTAAGTATCTTACATTAATTATACAGAAAAAGACTTGAGTAAGAGACTTTTATGGTTTTCAATTAAATTTTAATTGTTTTGGTAAGTTAAAGACTTCTTTGGATAAGTAACTTTTATTATTGTTATTATTATTATTATTATTTTATGTATTTGACTTATAAAGCAAAATAACTATTAAAAGATAAAGTGAAAAAGTCAGTAGATATATATACTCCCATCATGTCTTCATCAGATCAGTTAAAGAAACTAACCATGCATGATGTCTTTTAATCATTAATTTCAGGACTTGACTGAGTCTTAAGTCTTAATTAACCATATTATGTAAAGGAAGAAGACTTTGTCTCACACGTCCATGCCAAACAAAAAGAACAAGACTTTTGACTTATGACTCGGTCACCTGTGTCCGACGAACTGATCAAGTCGCATTGATGCATCTTTTTTTCGACATCATTTTGGTTAAAATTAATTATTAAGTTTAAAAAAGATAAAATCTCACTCCAATATAAATTTCTTACGAACTAAGTTTTATGATCTTTTTTTTAATACAATCTCTAAAAATATTATGTGTTCTTTGAACATGTGAGAAACATGCACATGTTTTTTTTTAATATTAATTTATTAAAAAAAAGAAAAAAAAAAAGAAAGAAGAAGGTGATTTTCCTATGTTAAGGGATGTATGTGGCACTTTTAGAGACTGGGTTAAAGAAATTTTCGTTCAGGCCATATGGTAGCACACATTATTAAAAGGGAAAACTTTACTAACTCCCCTCAAACTTTCGGGCTTTTTACAGACACCCTCCCATTGTTCAAAAACTCTCACTTTGATGTATCCAACTTTTGTTTCCTTCCACTTTGCCCATTTCGTTAGGGTTTTCTATGAAATCCTAACTGAGGGTTGTGAAATTTCAATCTTACCCTTATTTTTTATTAAAAAAATTTTTTTTTTAAAAAAAATTTTGACCCGTGGGATTATTGGTGGATCTAACCCACCTATATTGTGACCCACGGGTCATATTATTATTATTTTTTTTAAAAAAAAAAAAAAAAAAATAGTGACGGTGGGTCACTTGTGACCCAACGTGACCCACCAGCGAGTCACAAAGTGAACCCCGGTGGGTCTTGTGACCCACCGGGGATATGTGATGACTCATGGGGATTGCTCTTGGTCTTAGAGGAAGATTTTGGACCTTAGAGGAGTTATTCGGGACAAGGCGTCTTAATTAGTTAGGTTGACGGTTCCTAATTATGTTTTCTCAGTTAAGAGGGCTTGGGAGAGCTCGTGACTGTGACCCTAGCTAATGCGTTATAACACAATATAGTATGCCACAATAAAATTATTCATCACCACTCTTTTATTTTTTGGCTTGCAATTAGAAGGTGATTGTATACTGATGCAGCGTGACTTAGTGGGCTGCAGCGAAGAACATCAATAAGCAGCGGATAAATAACTCAAGATCTAGATTCTATCAAAGATTTAAGAATTCTTCTTGACAAAACTAGATACTCTTTAGGTTTTGAAGGAAAAAAGGAATAAACTCAACTCTGAGTATTCTCATTAATCAAAATCAATAATAAACAACATCTGCCTTTCTCTGGAGGCTAAAAGCATATATTTATAGCCCAAAACCCTAAACATAATAAAATATGACATAAATATCTCTCAAAACCCTAAACCTAATAAAATATCTTTCTCTGGAGGCTAAAAGCATATAATCATATGTCATGCATGTATAGTTATACTGACATGGATAAATGATGTCAAGTAATAAGTTATACTGCAACTTGCTCATGATGGCTAGTGGCATCACTTTCATGTGGGGAAGGAAACTACCTATCATCACATGCAGCCATGCAAGTCGGTTGACTCCCAAGCCTCTTGTTTAATAGTTGAATCTCAAGTCTTTTGCACGAGACATTGAATAAAAAAATAGTGATTTTAATTGGAATGGTAGGATTCACCTAAGTGAGAAAGAGAGACAATTACGCGTTAATTGCGTGAGAGAAAGAGAATGTGTTCGATCTAGAAGTGTTCAAAACCGGTTTTGCTATTTTTTATTTTTTATTTTTTTTAAAAAAAGTCCACGTCACTTAGAAGGATATATCACAGGAGGTTCTTTTTTTTTTTTGTTGTCATTTTAGAAAATATTTCTTTTCACAATTCAGTAAGGATTTTTTTACCGGATTTTGTTGGGCATGCAGCTAGAATCCTTATTTTGATTGGCAGTTTGATTTTATATGTGAAAAAAAGAACAACAAAAAAATTTGGCTTGCTTCGTCTCTTTATACGAGGCTTGTGAGCTTAGTTTAACAATTCGAGTTTGAATAAGAATTCAATATTTTCGGTCTTTCTCTATTTATCAATTCCTGAATCACCTTACAACTTTCAGGCAAGCTTCTATTAAATTTATTACCTACGTTGTCAAAACAATCATAATTTCACTCGAGCGGCATCACAAAACCTTTATTCTAAGAATTGCCAAAATAATACTTAATTGTCTCCAATAGATAGTTCAATTGGCTGGGACCACGCCTAATGAAGTGGAGGGTCACTAGTTTAAATCCATCATCTTCATCTTGTGCGGACATGTCAAAATAATAATAATAATAATAATAATACTTAATCAATTAGTTCATCTGTATATGTAAAAGATGACCAGATTGGTACATACAAATTGTAACAGATGTCATACATAATTGTCCACGGATTATATTATCCTCTTACATAAGAAAACATAATGATTGTCTGATCAAAAGAGCCAGATTGAGGCTAGCTAGCTTCCAGCTGGCACATATTTCTATCCCGCGGTTAATTTCTTTCGTCCAAAGAAATTCCGTTTGTCAAAAAAATACATAACAAGAGTAACCATCGCAGATATTGGATCCCCGTAAAGTGCTTGAATAATGAGGGTTAGAACCACTGTTATGTCCTTACCAATCTTTACGGCCTTTTGGGTTACGTCCAATAGCAAGTTACTTGTAGTTGTATTTGTTCCATCTCTTTGTTGGTCGAATTTCTTGTCAAGTAATTCTTTCACACATTTCACATGGTAACAGTATTCGTTGCCACAAGTGGAGACATAAGCCCAGCCCATAATCTTTTTGGAGATTTTCTTTCTTTGGCAAATTAGGCACTCGGACTGAGCCTCTTCCTTTAGCTCTAGATTGGTGATCACCCCATTATTAGTACTCAACCCCTCACTAGTCTTGTTCCTTGGGAGCCTGAAACAACATGGGTGCAGGACAAGCTCTTTGGTCGGAACAAAAAGCTCCACGAATGCATTTTTCTTAGGCGGGCAGTGATGGTACCTGAATCCTTGGACATTCATCCCGCATGCAACGCAAGATCCAACATTCTCTGGAGGCAGCTTCTGAAATATGAACTGGACATTCTTGAAGAATAATGGGTGCGTGGTGGGGCTGCTTGAAGATAAATTTCTGCATTCCTCGTGAAGTTTGAAGTTACTGCAGTTCCTTCTGCCACACTGATAAAATGACCCAAACCCTACTTCTTTACAGCCAGCACACCTAAAAAGTGTTGTGTTATTCGATTTGATCAATTCAAGCGGGTGTTCGTGGGTATCTTCAAAGACGGTTGGAATATTGCAACAGATCCTGGACAGTGAGCAAAAAGATGGATATAAATTCGGAGTTTGATGATCTAATGAATAAGATCTTTAGACTTAATTTGATCATAATGTAATATATATATACCATTAATTATTAATCCAAAAGATTTGGACAGAATTATGTTTTACTAATTATTCACACTTAAGATATTTTTTTAACATGTATATTCCAACAAAAATAATTGCTAATAATATCCTTGAAAATATTTGATACCCAAAACAGGAATTCGCCATGTGAAGAACAAAATGGTGATGCAGCGGTTCTACATCAACAAAATTTCTGCAAACAAATTAAATAGGAAAAGCTCAGTAAAATATTTATTGTACAAATATAAGCGGATTCGAAAGTTGAGCAAAATGAGTGAATAATATATATATTAAAGCTCTTATAATTAACTCACCAGGATGATTCCAAAGCCACGCGATCGAGATTCTTCCCTTGTATGGAGAGTAGGATGAAGAAGACCCAGACTCCAACCCCTTGTTCGGGAAAGGGGTTGGAGTTGGCCTAGACACTATTCATCACCATTTTTTAAAAAAATCAACATCAAAACATTTTCACATTTTCATTTTTTATATCACATCATTCATTTTTTATTATTATTCAAATAAAAAAATCACTATAAAACAAAACCTTTTCACTTTTCCATACTACTTTTTTCACTTTTTTATATAAAACATTCTTATTTTTTTTTTCACATCAACTACAGTGTCTAGGCCAACCCATTTACCAAACACCACCCAAGAGTGATGTTTTTAGCTAAAATTAATAAGTAGCTTATAGTCAACGATTGATAGCTGAGAAAAAGATAGAAAAGACAACAGAGGTTGAGTTTGTTGAGGCTCACACATATAATGTAAATTGTGCAGAACTTCTTCGATTCTTTGAATGGTTAATTTATGGGGACCTTGTGCTTTGGTATGATGTTTTTAGGGGTGTAAACTCAGTCTCGATTTTTGGTTATTGGTCAAAATTGAGAACCAGAACCAGGGTATCTAGTTTTTTATTTTGGAAAACCGGAACCGGGTACTCGGTTATACAATAACCGGCCGGTTCCAGTTGGTACCCGATTATCCGAACTGGATAATCGATTTATATATATATTGGGCTTATTTTAGGTATTGGGCCTAATTTTTAGGCGTATTTTAGGTGTATGTAATTGGTCTAATTTTTGTGCTTAATTTAACAATTTTTTTCTCATTTTTTTAAAAAACAATTACCATTTTTGTCCCAATAAGTTGGGCTTTGTTGTGCTTGTTCCAAAAAAAAAGCCTACAAAATCCCCAAAAAAAAAAAAAAAATCCTAAAAAACCATCGTTTTTCGCTTTTTGGGCCTAAAAAAATAAAAATCCAATGTTTAAAAATTCATTGTTTAAAAATGCCCTAAAAAAATGTTTAAAATTAAAAAATATATATATATATACCCGATTATAACCGGCTGCCAAAAAGGGGAACCGGATACCCGGTTACCAGTTTTTTCCAACTCGTTTCAAAATCGATTTTTCGGTTACCGGTTGGTACACGATTTTTTTTTACACCCCCAGTTGTTATTAGCCTGAAATGCTCTCATGCCTGTCTGTCGTAGACAGTGTTGTCATTAATTGGTGAGCTTCAAGATTCCGTTTGGTACACTGAACTTGGCCAATTGTGATGGACTCCACACCGTGTTATTGAATCGTAGTAGACTTAGGGTCTATTTGGATGTATGTTTTCGAGCCCTAAAAGTACGTTTAATATTCAAAAAGTTCGTTTGAAGAAAAAAGTACTCGTTTAGTAAAAATAATTGAAATCACTTTTAACTTTTAAAGGTCTAAAAAGCCTAAAATGGCCAAAATGTGAGGTTGAATTTTTATTTTTAAAAAAATAATAATTATTAAATTAGTGTATTTTGTAATTTTATAAACATCGTAGGGTATAAGGGACATTTCACTCATCAACCGTTTAATTTAACGTTGAATTTGAACGGAAAGATTGACATTGCAAACTTCTAAAAGATGTGAACCCTGAATTGACATTTTTTTTTTTTGTTTTTTTAACTTTTAAGGATATAATTGTAAAAGTTATAAAATATCATAAATGATAAGTGAAGTTTTTGTTTATTATAACAGATACTCATATATGCATAATTCCCCGTGGATTATATATCCTCCAACATAAGAAATGAAAAATTCTATACAAACTTCCATTTTTACACTTCTAAGTACTTTTCTTATTTATTTATTTATTTTGTTAGAGAGAAATACTTCAAGCATCTCCAGCAGCATTAGGTATTTTACGTAGTGAAAAAGTACAATTCTTTACTTTAGTGATTGTCTTTTCACTACACACTCCAACAGATTCTCTATTTCATTATCTATTTGCTTTAAAATATTATTTCTCATTCTTTTTTATTATATTATTGCCAACATTTAATTAAAGGAAAAAACAAACACATATATAGAAATCATTTATAAAAACAAAAATAAACACATATGAGGAACATTCATTTCACATGCAAGTACTACTTCTTAAAATTAATAACATAAATAAACATTTCCATCCAACTGCAATTGATTTATTTCCATTCGTGTGTTTATATGCAATAATTTTTTTTTGCATTAAATTTTTTCATCTAACTGCAATTGATTTGTTTTCATCCATGTGTTTCCATGAAATAATTTTTTTTTGCATTCAATTTTTTCATCAAACTGTGTGAAGAAATTTTGTGTTTAAGAGAGAGATGTAGCAAATGTAAAGAGGTGTTCAGAAGAAATAAAAGATGTTGGGTAAAAATATGTGAAATAAAGAAACAAGAAACAAAAGAAAAATAAACAATATTTTATTCATCTAGCTAGTAGCAATATTATAGCTATTCTAACTAATGGCAAGCTACTTTATTGGAACTAAAAGAATAACAATAATAGCTAATATTAATCTTTTAGCTAAGCTAGAGATGCTCTCTTTAATGTTCATTTGCGACCTCAGCTGTTCACTGCAACTCTTCTTCCGTGAGAACAACTTCAGTGCAACAGAACAGATTACAGAGGCAAGATACAGGGAAAGACAAAATAAAAATAAAAGAACAACACAATAACCCAAAGACTACAAGCACCTTAACTCTCTCTTTTTAATCACATATGCTTACTCTCTCTTTCTACTGGCTACTGCGGCAACATTAGAAACGCATTTAGGAAAGTGAGAATACTGTAGCATTTCTCTTGGGCAATTTTTGGGAATCCAATATTAGCATTTTTTTAACAAACGGAAGAAAAAAAAAAAATTGAATATAAATAAGTGCCGCTGGGAGCCTCAGATATGGCTCTTTGATCGGACCATGATTATATTTTCTTAGAGAAGATTAACAATCGCAGATATTGGATCCCCGAAAATTGCCGAAAGAATGAGCATTAGAACCGCTTTAATAATCTTCTTACCAACATCCTCACCAACCTTTAAGCCTTTCGCTTTACTTCCAACTGTAAGCTACTTCTATGACTTTGATGCTCGAATTTCTTGTCAACCGGTTCTTTTGGCACATTTCACATGGCAACAGTATCCGTTGCCACAAGTGGAGACATAAGCCCAGCCCTTAATCTCTTTTGAGATTTTCTTTCTATGGCAAATTAGACACTTCGATGGGGCCTTTCTATTTAGCTGTAGATTCATCCCTTCATGAGTTTTTGTACTAGGGAGATTGAAACAACAAGGGTGCAGCACACGTGGTTTGGTCGGAAGAAAACACTCTAGGCATGCATTTTTCTCAGGCGGAGAGTAGTGGTACCTGAACCCTTGGACAGCCTTCCCACATGCAACACATGATCCAACGTGCTGATCTGGAGATTCCTTATGAAATATGAACACGGTATTCCTGGAGAATAATGAGTGCGTGGCGGTGGAGCCGTCGGCCGAAGATAAATCTTTGCATTCCCTGTGAAGTTGATAGTTACAGCTCCTTTCGACACACTTGTAAGATGGCCCAGACCCTATTTCTTTACAGCCATCACACTTGTAAAGTGCTCTTGGATTCCTTATAAAACTAAGCGGGTGTTCGTGATCTTCTAAGAAGGTTGAGTTGCAACAGGTCCAGCAGCTGCTACAGGAAGCAAAAAAGATAGATAAATTCGGAGTTTTATGATCTAATATTGAATAAGATTTCTTAAGGAGACTCACACTTTAGACTTTATTAATTTGATCATAATGTAATATATCATGTTGATATACCATTAATTAATTAATCCAAAAGGTTTGGACAGATTTATGTTTTACTAATTATTCACACTTACGATATTTTTTTAACATGTATATATATATTCCAACAAAAATAATTGCTAATAATATATATCCTTGAAAATATTTGCATTTGATACCCAAAACAGGAATTCGCCATGTGAAGAACAAAATGGTGATGCAGCGGTTGTACGTACAGCAACAAAATTTCTGCAAACAAATTAAATAGGAAAAGCTCAGTAAAATATTTATTGTACAAA
>NC_081547.1:27527869-27529274 GCF_901000735.1 Corylus avellana
ATAAGTAAAATATTGTTTATTTTTCTTTTATTTCTTGTTTCTTTATTTCACATTTTTTCATCTAACATCTTTTATTTCTTCTAAACACCTCTTCACATCTGCTACGTCTCTCTCTCAAACACAAAATTTCTTCACAAAAAATTTATCTCTCTCGCTTACAAAATTTCTTCACACAGTTGGATGAAAAAAAAGTGAATGCAGAAAAAATTTATTTCATGGAAACACACGGATGGAAACAAATTAATTGCAGTTGGATGGAAAAATTTATTTATTATTAATTTTAAGAATTAATACTTGCACGTGTGATGAATATTCATCATATGTGTTTATTTTTGTTTTTATAAATGATTTCTATATATGTGTTTGTTTTTCCCTTTAATTAAATGTTGACAATAATATAATAAAAAAATAATGAGAAATAATATTTTAAAGCAAGTAGAGAATAAAATAGATAATCTGTTAGAGTGTGTAGTGAAAAAACAATAGCTAAAGTAAATAATTGTACTTTTTCACTAGGTAAAATACCTAATGCTACTGAAAATGCTCGAAGTGTTTCCATCTTAAAAAAAATAAAAATAAAATAAAATAAAATAAAATAAAATAAAATAAAGTACTTTGAAGTGTAAAAGTGGAAGTTAAAAAAAAAGTACTAAGAAGCGTAAAAGTGGAAGTTTGTATAGAATTTTTCATTTTCTTATGTAAGAGGATATATAATCCACCGGGAATTATGCATATGTGAGTATTTGTTATAATAAACAAAAACTTCACTTATTATTTATGATCTTATATAACTTTTGCAATCATATACTTAAAAGTTTTTTTGAAAAAAATGTCAATTCAGGATTAATATATTTTAGAAGTTTGCAATGTCAATCATTCCGTTCAAATTCAATATTAAATCAAACGGTTGATGAGTGAAATGTCCTTATACCCCTACAATGTTTATAAAATTACAAAATACACTAATTTAATAATAATTATTTTTTAAAAAATAAAATTCAACCTCACATTTTGGCTATTTTAGGCTTTCTGGACCCTTAAAAGTTAAAAGTGCTTTCAATTATTTTTACCAAACAAGTTTTTTTTTTTCAAACGAATTTTTTAAATGTTAAACGTATTTTTAGATCTCTCAAACAGAGGTTCAAAAGTCTACTACGGTTCAATAACACGGTGTTGAGTCCGTCACAATTGGCCAAGTTTAGTGTACCAAACGGAATTTTGAAGCTCACCAAAATGACAACATTGTACGTCTACAGCAGACAAGCATGAGAGCATTTCAGGCTAATAACAACTAGGGATGTAAGAAATAATCTGTTACAAATCATAAAACCGGGAAACTTGGAAACCTGGATACCAACCGGTAACCAAAAAATCAGTTTTGAAACGAGTCAGAAAAAATGGGTAA
>NC_081547.1:27529374-27533634 GCF_901000735.1 Corylus avellana
TTTTATTTATTTATTTTTTTTATTTTTAAGATAGAAACACTTCGAGCATCTTCAGTAGCATTAGGTATTTTACCTAGTGAAAAAGTACAATTCTTTACTTTAGCTATTTTTTTTTCACTACACATTCTAACAGATTATCTATTTTATTCTCTACTTGCTTTAAAATATTATTTCTCATTCTTTTTTTATTATATTATTGCCAACATTTAATTAAAGGGAAAAAAAAACACATATATAGAAATCATTTATAAAAACAAAAATAAACACATATGATGAATATTCATCACACATGCAAGTACTAATTCTTAAAATTAATAATAAATAAATTTTTCCATCCAACTGCAATTAATTTGTTTCCATCCGTGTGTTTCCATGAAATAAATTTTTTCTGCATTCAATTTTTTCATCCAACTGTGGGAAGAAATTTTGTAAGCGAGAGAGATAAATTTTGTGTGAAGAAATTTTGTGTTTGAGAGAGAGACGTAGCAGATGTGAAGAGGTGTTCAGAAGAAATAAAAGATGTTAGATGAAAAAATGTGAAATAAAGAAACAAGAAACAAGAAATAAAAGAAAAATAAACAATATTTTATTTATCTAGCTATAGTAGGAATATTGTAGCTATTCTAGCTAATGACAAGCTACTCTGTTGAAACTTAAAAATGAGCAATAATAGCCAATATTGGTCTTTTAACTAAGCTGCGGGAGATGCTCTCTTTAATGTTCATTTGCCACGTCAGCTTTTCACTACAACTCTTTTTTTTTTTTTTTTTCGGTAAGAACAACTTCAGTGCAACAGAACAGATTACAGAGGAAAGATACAGGGAAAGACAAAATAAAAATAAAAGAACAACACAATAACCCAAAGACTACAAGCACCTTAACTCTCTCTTTTTAATCACATATGCTTACTCTCTCTTTCTACTGGCTACTGCGGCAACATTAGAAACGCATTAAGGAAAGTAAAAGTGAGAGTATTCGTGTAGAATTTCTCTTGGGTAATTTTTGGGAATCCAATATTAGCATTTTTTTTAACAAACGGAAAAAAAAAAAAAAAAAAAAAAAAAATTGAATATAAATAAGTGCCGGCTGGCAGCCTCAGATATGGCTCTTTTGATCAGACCATGATTATATTTTCTTAGAGAAGAAGATTAACAATCGCGGATATTGTTTCCCCGAAAATTGCCGAAAGAATGAGCATTAGAACCTTTTTAGCAAGCTCCATACTAACCTTTAAGGCCTTTTGCTCTACTTCCAACTGTAAGGTACTTCTATCACTTTGTTGCTCGAACTTCTTGTCGACCAAATCTTTCGCACATTTCACATGGCAACAGTATCCGTTGCCACTAGTGGAGACATAAACCCAGCCCTTAATCATTATTGAGATTTTCTTTCTTTGGCAAATTAGGCACTTCGATGGGGCCTTTCTATTTAGCTCTAGATTCATCCCTTCACGAGTTATTTTACTTGGGAGCTTGAAACAACAAGGGTGCAGCACAAGTGGTTTGGTCGGAAGAAAAGACTTTAGGTATGGATTTTTCTCACGGTACCTGAAACCTTGGACATCCTTCCCACATGCAACACAAGATCCAGCGTGCTCTGGAGATTGCTTATGAAATATGAACTCTTTCCCGGAGAATAATGAGTGTGTGGCGGAGGAGCCGTCGGCTGAAGATAAATCTTTGCATTCACTGTGAAGTTGATAGTTACAGCTCTTTTCGACACACTTGTAAGATGGCCCAGACCCTATTTCTTTACAGCCATCACACTTGTAAGGCGCTTTGGGATTCTGTATAAAGCTAAGCGGGTGTTTGTGATCTTCTACGAAGGAGTTGCAACAGGTCCAGCAGCTGCTACAGGAAGCAAAAAAGATAGATAATTCGGAGTTTTATGATTTAATGAATAAGATTTCTTAAGGAGACTCACACTTTAGACTTTTTTAATTTGATCATAATGTAATATATCATGTTGATATACCATTAATTAATCCAAAAGATTTGGAGAGAATTATGTTTTACTAATTATTCACACTTACGATATTTTTTTAACATGTATATATATTCCAACAAAAATAATTGCTAATAATATCCTTGAAAATATTTGCATTTGATACCCAAAACAGGAATTCGCCATGTGAAGAACAAAATGGTGATGCAGCTGTTGTACGTACAGCAACAAAATTTCTGCAAACAAATTAAATAGAAAAGGCTCAGTAAAATATTTATTGTACAAATATAAGCGGATTCGAAAATTGAGCAAAATGAGTGAATAAATATATATATTAAAGCTCTTATAATTAACTCACCAGGATGATTCCAAAGCCACGCGATCGAGATTCTTCCCTTGTATGGAGAGAAGGATGGAAGAGAGACAGTAAGAATGGATTAAAAGTTCCACAGTTGTATGTCTTTATATACATACAAAAATAAAATGAAGACATAGTCGAACATATGACTGCGTGCGTGTTTACTCGGAAATTGGGGTGCATGTGTAGTACCACAAGTCAATCATGAAAGTTTCTTTTTAACATTTTCCGTGTACTTAGACTAGTCTATAGTTCTACTCATGCACCGCGTTGTTTACTTGTAAACCGCTGTTTTCACAAAATAGCCTCACCGCGTGTTATCCTTTAATTAATGAAGGAGATCGAATGAGTAAATGAGGTTCTTATAAATTTTGTTTTTTGTTTTTTTTTTTTTATAATTAATTAACCTATTGGCATGGATAATTCATGATGCAATGTATATAATATTAATGAGCCATGGTAATGTGCACATCCATTAATTAATCATATAAGAACCCTAGCCTAGCTAGAGAAAGTACTGCTATATATATATATATATATATATGTGTGTGTGTGTGTTTTCCGGTGAGTCATGTCCGACGAAGTTGACTACATGCATGGATGAAAATTTATCACATGCTGATGCAGGACACAGGCATTTATTTATCATATTTTTGAGTCGCAATTCACAGCACACGGCATGCTTAGCACGCCTGTGCAAATTTTTTATTTTTTATTATTTTAATTTTTTTAAAAAAAAACTGTGCACGCCGCGTGCTGTTTTCATTCACCCTATTTGATTGCAGTCCAGATCGAAGACTTAAACCACTGTAAGATTAGATGCAAACACGTCCATGTTATACAGGAAAGGGGTCCCCGGGCATGGGTTGAAATGAAATATTACTAGAGTTTTCTGACGTCTCAGGAAAAAATTTTTCCTGACCTGCCAGTGGGTAGAACGTCAGAATTTTCTGACGTTATACTGTCTCACACGTCAGAAAAATTTTCTGATGTGGTAGAGATGCCACATCAAAAAAATTTCTGACGTGGTAAAACTCCCACGTCAAAAAAATTGAAAAATCAAATAAAAATTTAATTTTTCTTTTTTAAATTTTTTCTGGAATTTTTTTTTCAATTAAAAAATTTATTAATTTAAATTAATTTTCAATTATTATTATTTTTTTTTTTGGAATTTCTCTGTACGGCAGTTCCCTCACACATGTGTTTCTTTGCACCATGGTGCAGATCGATCTGCACCATGGCTACTCCCTCTCTTCTTTTCTCAATTTTCTCTCTCTCTCTCTCTCTCTCTCTCTCTCTCTTCTTTTCTCCAGCTCTCCCTTTTCTCCATTTTCTCACTCTCTCCCTCTTTTTTTCGATCTCCATGGTGCAGATCTGCACCATGGTTTGAGTTTTTGAAAATATTTTTGAAAACTCAAACCGAAAAATTCTTCAAAAAATTAAAACCAACCATCAAGAAATCAAAAAATCAATTTGAAAAAACAAAAACCCAAAAAATCTTCTTATCTTCTCGTCTTCTTCTTCTTCTCTTCTCCTTTTTTTTCTTTTTTTTTTTCTTCTGCTTTTCTTTTTCTTCTTCTCTTCTCCTTTTCTTTTTCTTCTTCGATCTGCTACATGCGTCTCAATTTTTTCTCTTCACCTTCTATTTTTCTTCTTCCTCTAGAGGTGCCGTGCAGACAGCAGAGAAGCAGGGAGATTGAGACAGGAGAGAGAATGTGTGGAGAAAATAAATGAAGAGGTAAAGAATAAGAAGAGAAAAAAAAAAAGTTGAGGGGTAAATAAAAAGAGGGAAAAAAGTTCAAAATTTCTCCCATTTTCTAAAATTGGGAGGGCCACTCGAGGTGATTTCCTAACGTGCTAGGTGTCACACGTCAGGAATCTACTCAGAAAAAAAAAATTAATAATGATCTATATATATATATATATAGCTATATAAATATAAAAATATATATATAATT